>NW_027018037.1:0-109033 GCF_032854445.1 Liolophura sinensis | reverse complement strand
GGGTAGCAATCGTTTCACCGAGACGCTGCGCGTCACCTACCCACTGGAAAGCCGCCCGTTGGAAGAAACTGACTCATAGCCCAGCCATATAGATTATTGGTGCCTAGGTATTAGATGTAGCTGTTTGGGCTTTCGGGTTTGTATCCCTCCACCTGCGGATTATTGGCTTTGGCGTATCGCTTACTTACCATGGAGATACCTGCTCGCAACCTCTCTCAATGAAGAGATGTTGGTCGTAGTCGGTCAACAGCTCCAGCTCTACCCCGGTCTTCTTGAACAGCGCATCCCACGAGAGCCCTGGGCTCGCAAAGTAGTGAGCAGGGTCCAATCCATACTGCCGTAAACAAGTCTTCCGGAAGGCCTCAAACACATCGGCCAACAGGAGCACGTCTGTGCTGTAGTAAAGGTCCGTGTGGGTCTCCCAGATTGGTACAGTCAAATACCTTCCATACCTGTTGAGCGTGGATGTAATCCTCATCGCTAATGCCTCCGACTTTGAGCTTACTGCAGAAACTCTCTTTAGGTGGGAGGCTGGACTCGTCGAAGCGCTCCCAGGAGGTAGACGCCATTGCGCATGAGTAACTTACGTTTTTCTTCGGCAGGCTCATACCGGGCTGTGATGTGGAAAGCCTCAGGTTTGTTGGCCTCTACCAGATTGTCGAGGAAAGCCGTTAAGAATTGAACGCTGTCGATGAAGCGGAGCTGCCCCAGCGAGAAGGAGATGTACTTTTCCGTGTTGTTGGGGATGCAGGAGATGCGGCCCTCCAACATACTTATGGCTTGCATCAGGATGTGCCCGTCGTAGCCATGTAGGTTGTGGAAAACTACTGGTATGGCTGTCTTGGGACCCAGCCGCAACTTTAGGTTGCATGCGTTATGGGCCGCGCCTCTGTACTTGCTGATATGGCAGTGATCGCGCACAGAATCGGGGCCTAGAGGCTTCTCGTGACAGGTTGCGGCGTTGCTGTGGGCCTGCCAGTCCTGGGGAGTCATCCTCAGGGTTAGCTAGAACATTTGGATTTCCTTCTCCTCCTGCTGGAGAGCTTTGAGGAAGTGTTCCGTCGCGTCAGAGCCCCTGTATTCCACGGGGGGTTTAGTGCGGCCGTCGCAACGCACCACAACATAGCAGTAACTGCAGGGCTCGTGGTACTGAGTCTTTTGAGTGCTGCTCTCTGTAAGTGACGGGGGCTGGCCTTCAACCTCTTTGGTCAGAGCTTCAAAGTCGGCATATATGATGAACGGCGCCGGTAGCTGTTTGTGGTGGTTCTGGAAGGAGAACTTGTTTTCCCCCTCCTGGGGCATTTCCACCTTCACCGCCGTCTGGCCAATCCCTCGGCATTCTGGATTATGCGCCTCGAGCAGGTCCTCTCTTGTGTAGCCATGTAGGCAGCGCTCGCAGAAGTGTTTGTGATTTGGCGCCTTACTTTCTTGGTGTAGGAGCCGATGGAGGTCTTTCATCCACGTATAATGGAATTTGTCTGCCTTCTCAATCAGCAGCAGATTAATTCGGGGCGTGTCGCCGGGCTTCTTGCTGAGGCGGTGCACAATCACGCCCTTGTCCCACCCGAACATGTTGATGGCGAGGTCGTTCTTCCCCTCCACTTTAGGGGTCTGAGAGATGGGCGTGTGGGCGTCGATCCCCCCAAAGTCAAGACTATCCTTGGTGGTATACTTTGTTGGTCTCTGGGGATTTCTGGCGGCTGGAAATAAGGCAGACCGGAGTGCCCATCGGAGGCAGTCGTCGTCTTTGTTCTTCACATTGATGACTGCTTTCTTGTTACTCACGGCTGCCGGTAGGGGGATGTAGGACCCCCCTCTCAGCGGCTGATACCTTGCAATGTCAAGCCAGAGTGTTTGCACGCCATTTACAGCCCACCCTGACCCTCGCTGCGTCCATTTTTCTAGCACCTCCTGGATGGTGGGGAAGGCCTTATCTAGAGCCCTGTCAATGTCACCGACCTCTAGGAGGGCCTCCTGTTTGCTTCTGAGTACTGGGCTGGTATACTCGTCACTGCCATCCGCGTGGGCCTTTCGCAGCTGAACCCTGAGGCCTAGTTGGAACTTAACCCCGTTGAGTGCCAGGATCTCTTCTTCTAGCTTCTGGCTAATAATGGCTCGAATTTCTTCTAAGAAGGGTACTGGATCCGTCCAAATACCTTCGGGTACGCCCATTTGCCAGACCCGGAGGAGATTCCTTATGGCCCTGCCGATGTTAATGAATTCTAGTTTCTTTTCACCCTGTATTCCACCTACCAACTCCTCGCTACTGAGGAAGTTCTTGTTGTTTTACTTCAACTCCTCGTTACTGAGGGGGTTCTTGACGTCTTGCTTCAACTCCTCGTTACTTTGGGAGTTCTTGATGTCTTGCAGCCGCTTCCACTCAGCCACAGCCGTTTTATGCCTGTCGAGGATCCCCTGCAATTCTTCCAAGGCATTGCGGGACCGTGGGTACTTGGGCCGCACACCTAGAAGCGTCTCAAAGTCCTCCCGTAGTACTCGCGCTTTTTCATGGTGCCTTATTGTACGAGTCGGTGTAACTATGCACACGACTCTCTAATTGCAAATTTCTATAGTCGCCAGCCGTTTGAACTCGTCCAAGAAAGCCTTGTGCCTCCACTTCCTTTCACGCGTCTAGACCCTATTATGTCCGCAGGCCATGCAAAGCCGAAATCGGTTTTTAACGCCCCGACCACAGCTAACACATGGCTGGGTGGGTGCCAGGACCCTTGCGCAGACGGTATAGGTGACCCCCGCAGTACTCCCCCAGACAACTCTTACTATAGAGCTCCGTGGAGCCGATGAGAAGCCACCGGCAATTATTGTAACCCTTTCGCATGTTGTATACACGCTTGGTGTAGAAGCATACCAGGTGCGATGGGTATGTCTAATACAACCCCCCAGAAGCAGGGAAAGGGGGTCGGGCCTCTATTTGTTATGGGGAGGGCCCCAAGGGGAGGGTGTGCCAGAACCTATAGTGTGTATACTGCTGTGCATTTATGCCATTATGGTTTTCCGCATAGTGGAATATATGCGTCCGTTTGGACTCGACACCGTTGTACATGTAAGTACTTTAGTATTTGTATAGATACTGCTATCCTTTCTTGTTAAACTTAAGTACTTTAGTATTTGTAAAAGTCTTGTTATCTGTTCTTGTTAAACGTAATAAATTGTTGTAAATAAAATCTGCTGGTTTTGGTTACTTTTTGTGCGGCTAAACTGTCGTGTATTTCAAACAAGCCATATCTTTATAATACAGGCAGTTTGGGTCGTAACAATCCCGTTCTGAAAGATTACGGATCGCAACGACAACCTGGCCTAGAGGGTTGAGGCCGTATTGTTTTCACCCTGGAGACCCCGCGGGGGCCGGGTCCGTCAAAACTAAGGTTATGCAGTTTAACATTGTGTATTAAAAAAAGCGTTCTAATATTATTTCCCTTGCGGGAATGTGGACTTCCAATATATCAATGTGTAGAGCATGGGTTATTACGTGTCGTTGACAAAAGGCAAGTTTGGTAGCAAGTATCACTGGTTTTACAGACAGCTGATTATAGGCGATTAAAAAATAAATATAGTACCATCTTTACATACCTTCTACCAGAATGCATGTTTCATGTATGGTCTGCGAGAAATTAGGCGGATGCCGGTTACAGTGGAAGGTAACAAATAGTCCTACACTGATAAGCGAGAAGGTCTTTCAAAACATCTCCGAACGACGAATATGTATCTAGTCTGAAGTAAATAAACACCCATGTGCATTTTAGAAGCTAATTTACAAATGTAAATACAACACTTTGTTACGACGATTAGGTTTAGCGTTACAGGTTTGCCGTTGTTGGAGTAAGAAAATCCATCTTCACGCCAATCCTTATCCAACTCGTAATCACACTTTACCAGTGTAGGCCTTGATGATCTAACAATAGCATTCATTTCATAAAAATTGGTGGTGGTGGCGGGGGGGGGGGGGGGGGTCAAAGTGTAACTTATTGAGTACTCAGATATAAACGGCTAAGCTAAATTGATATCTAGGCTGATGTAATTTCTCTTGACTGAGGGATGAATTAGACAGAAATTATATTCTGATGTACAGAATGGTCCATAGGTGGCGTCTTTTGGTGCACTTGGAAGGCCTTTATAAAGGCCTGATAAGGCGCTAATGGTCATTCGGCATGACAGTGCTGGCCTTATTTTCACTTACATTTTATTTGCTACTTAATTTCGACAGTGATGGATATAATAGAGGTACGGCACAGCGGAAAAGACCAGAGCAGCGACGACAGTGTGATAAGTGGCAAATCGTCGCATATAACTGATGACATACAGCCTCTTCCCATTTGACCTCAGTCAGCGTTTTATTCTAACTGTTCATATAAATGCTTTAATTACACCAATTTACACGCACCCTAGCACTATGACTTAAGCAGAAGTGGGCAACAATTCTATGCAGTAATGTTAATTGCAATTTATTGGACGTCACTTGGGTACAAGTACTCACAATGCCCAGTTGTCATCATTCTGATGGAGGTTATTTCCGATGTCAATGTAAAATTTACACTGAATGTAATCCTCCAGCAGGTCAAGAACCAGAAGGCTGAATTTGAAGTCATGGTCGACATTAGGGTACATGAACTTATCATCGGTCGGTTATGGGTGACATCACAAGTCCCTTTTTGCCTAGGCTGGGGTACCCGGGGCACACAGCAGATATTTGTCCGCCCTCCAGGGAGACTGGGGGCTGCTTTTTATGTGCGTAATTTACTCGCTTCCGAAGAGAATGCCCCTACATCAATCCCACAGCAACAGGGACCTGAGTTGGTAAAAGCACAAAGTAAAATTGAGGGCCACACGGGAAGAAAAGAAAGTGACTGTGATGTGGATTTGACAGATGAGTATTGTCATAATTTTTCTGATTATTTGTGTATGTGTGGTGAAGAGTTAACTGTGGTGAGTGAAGCGGGTGACAGAGCAGATGAAGGTCTTACCGAAGATTACTTTGAATACGAACAGTGATACCGCGCCTTAACAACTTAAGGGCGTGGCGTAAACTTAAAGCCAGATAATGCGTAAGTTGGCAATGAGGCGCTAATTTTCATACACATATACTTTTGAGTTGGAGTTGCCAGCAGAAATGAGAGGATGTGCGTCATTGCTGCCTGATCTGTTGAAAGAGTTCCGGGGTTCTGCAGACGGCATAAATGGGCGGCAGCACTCAGTATAACTGGCGTTCTGTCAGCGGGGCTGGTGCACGTGGCGATGTATTTGGCGGTGCTGGCCCAGGGAAGTTCGTCCAGTGGCCCATTCTACGCTATCAGCTGAGCGCATATATTAGTGGACACTAAAAGATCCCGACTGATTTGAAGATAAGAACGTCCTGGAAGGCTGTAAGAGGAAATTACGAAAGCAGTATGTAAGAAATATCCCATTACCCTTGGTATCCTGAAGGCGATGTTCATCAGGTTGTGTGAGGGCGGAAAAGCTTATATGTGCCTTCACAGCCATTGCCGGTTTCCTCACGACACAGAGAGCTCTTAAGGCTGAGGGGGCCTCCGTGGCTCAGTCGGTTAAAGCGCTAGCGCAGCGTAATGACCCAGGAGTCTCTCACCAATGCGGTCGCTGTGAGTTCAAATCCAGCTCATGCTGGCGGCCGTACGTGAGAAGGTCTGCCAGCAACCTGCGGATGGTCGTGGGTTTCCCCCGGGCTCTGCCCACCATAATGCTGGCCGCCGTCGTATAAGTGAAATATTCTTAAGTACGGCGTAAAACACCAATCAAAAAAAAAATCTTAAGGCTGAGGAGGTGTGATCTAACATTTGCCGGTAATCATGCGTCGATATTCTTCCTGAAAAGCAAAACGGGCGTGTACAGAGACGGATCTTGGTTACAGATAGGTAGGACCGATACCAAGATGTGCCCTGTGAAAAATCTTGAATTGTATTTGGAGTGGACGAAAATCGTTGAAGACCCCGACGAATTCGTCTTTAGAAGTATGACCAGGACAGAAGTACAGACTTGGAGTTGAGAACAAAGCGTTGTCATACAAGAGCCTGCGCAAGCTCCTCAAAGAGACTTTCGGGCCGACGGTATCTGATACAAGGGTGTATGGCCTGATGTATGAGAGCAGGAGGGGCCACCCCGACCGCCAACAAAGAAATTCCGACAGGCTCTTCAAAGGCATGTCAGATGGAAGTCAAAGAATGACCAAGATGTGTACATCCAACACAGACTAAAAGAGCGGATGTCCGTTTTGGCGACACTGGGTTTATAAATGCCCCGTTCTTTGAAATCAGAGCGGCTTTCGTGGCTGTATTCCAGCGATGGGTTATGTTGTTTCTGATACGCAGTTACAGCGTTGAGCTAGATAAATGTAATTTTTTTCCGCTGAGTGAAGAGTTAGAGATAAATCATGTCCTCATGATGTACGGAGTGGTCCGTAGGAGGGACCTTTTGGCGTGCTTGGAAGACCCTTTATAAAGGCCTGATAAGGCGCTAATGATCATTCAGCCCTACAGTTTTCACCGTATTTTGACTTAATTGTAAATTTCTGTTACTTTACTGTTTTGTTCTATTCAGCATATGAATAGGGCGCACTGTAATCCAGTGGGATCCTCAGTTCCAAATAGGTTTACAGAGTATGTATATGTTACAGTCAATCTGTGTAATCAGTCATTAGGCATAATGACTAAACAAATCAGTGATTTCGTGAAGTGCCTGTGAGCACCAGGCAATACGTGTGATGACTAAAAATTCCAGTCATTACGCGAAATGACTAAAAATCATGGTCAGGCATTACGTGAAATGACTAAAGGCTATAAAACATCAGGTGAATGTAAAGAGTTTATTGGGGATTGATCATGATGAACTAAATCATGAAGTAAAGTCAAAAGCACAAAATGAAGTCATTCATCACAGTTAAAATCATACACAATAAAAGTCTTACAGTCAGTTCACTTTAAAAATACTACATGTAGTTGGTTAATATTACGAGTCATTTATTTTTGCACATTAGGCTGCTTTGACACCGGCTGGAGCATTGTACTTTATTTTTAAAATACTTGCACCTATTGGTTCCACATCTCTTGGTCCTGCACAATTGCACCCTATATATCCCTGACCACCACAGCTTGATTCCATATGTACAGCCTGGCGTAGTGTTACCCTCTTTGTACAGTCTACATCAGAGTCTTTAAGTAAATGCTGGGGACACAAATCAGAATGCGTGAAAACTTTCCATTCAGAATCCCAGCTTTAACACAAATGGTGTACATGTCATTCTCATCACCTAAGAGGAATAGGTACAGCCACATTGTCTCCCACCTTACCACTGGCTAGTTCCACACGACTCTTCTTGACCATACGCTAAGCGTGTGTCATCTGGGCAGAGCTGGCACCCTTTCTCTCACTTCAAATGTTTTGTAAGTAGCCACTTAATAAATCTGACGATACGACAGCTGGATCATTGTCACTGCTCATTTGATCAACTGGCAGACTAGCTGTAGGTGCAAAGCCCATATCAGTAGTTTGTGTCGGTTCCTGAGTGGTGGCTTCTGGGGGTGGTAGTTGGTGTTGGTTCCTGACTGGTTGTTGGTGTTGGCTCAAGATTACAATATGCTAACACTAGATCATCCTCACTTTGTATTCGTTCAACAACCTTAGGCAAAGATGATGATGTTAGACCAACTTTAGATTCACACACAAACATAGTTGCATATGGTGATCGCTGGATTCCAGAATGCAAACTGGAATTTTTCTGGAACTGTACAAATTTGATGCCTACAGACCAATCATTTGTGTTATTATCTCCATCCAAGCAACAAGCATATCCTCAATGTCACAATTTCCTCTTTCAACAGAGCCTTGACTTTGAGGGTATCGAGGTTTACCATGATAAGTCTTGGCCAAACTAGTTTCACTTCAGAGATTACTTCAGCAGTAAATTCACTTCCATTGTCGCTCTGAAGGATGAATAGAGCACCAATAAGAAGAAAGGTATCCAGTAACTGATGGGCAACCTCAGCAGCAGGGTTTGAAGTTAATGCTCTCAGTATAACAAACTTGGTCAAGTGGTCTCAAGAGCCTCACGAGTGATGTTGGCATACTTTTTGTTGACCTTTCTGACCATCCGATCACGTCCCCTATGGCCTTTGGCTATGTGAGCTCGCTTAACCACGTTGCATGCATCTTCTATACTAGCATAGTATACTGGATCCTCATCTTGGGTGGCTCGCTTTTTGATCAGTTTCTCGACATCACCACACTGCAGTATCTCAAACCTGAAATAACACACGAAATTTATTTAACAAGAGATTTATATAACAAACATGAATAGATCATGAATGCATGGTCTTGAATAAGAATACTTGATGTAAACTGCCAAAATATCCTCAGTATATCAAAATGACGGCTACGCTCTTTTAAATTTGAAATCTGTTATACGGCTGTTAACAGCTCTGTAATTTGGCACCATATGCCTGTTGCTTTTAAATTGAATAAATATAAACTTACTTCGATAAAAGGTAGAATCCATGTCTTGGATGTCCTTGGTTCCAACAGCTCTCGCGGCCTGTTTTAAATCCTCTATCATTTTAAAATACGTCTCCTTCGGAATCAAAACTTTCTTGCAAACTTCATATTTGGGGCTTAATTGTCATGTGCTGGGGGATTAAAAAAAGGTCACTTGGGGAAGTTACTCTCACTTTGTGTACAAGGCTGCTGGAGGGAAGTCTCAGTTTCAGGGCTTAATTGTCATGTGCTAGGGGATTAAGACGAAGTCACTTGGGGAAGCCACTCACTATGGGAAGCCACTCTCACTTTGGGTATAAAGCTTCTGGAAGGAAGACATAGTTTCGGGGCTTAATTGTCATGTGCTGGGGGATTAAAAAAAGTCACTTGGGGAAGTCACTCTCACTTTGGGTATAAGGCTGCTGGAGGGAAGTCTCAGTTTCGGGGCTTAATTTTCATGTACTAGGGGATTAAGAAGTCACTTGGGGGAGCCACTCACTCTGGGAAGCCACTCTCACTCTTAAGAACTTTTCATTTGGCGTGTTTAGAAAGGCCATATTACATCTGTAACCACTGTGCTACTTGTTGTATGATATTAAAATCATACTGGTAACGAGATCAAAGTAATCAGATAATAACAACTTTATCGTTTTATGTGTTACACACATTGTCTGGTTTACAGAATTTGCATTCAGGCATTTTGTGTAGAACAAGGGCATGGTTTTTAGTCATTTCGTTTAATGACTGGAATTTTTAGTCATCACTCGTATTGCCTGGTGCTCACAGGCACTTGACTAATTTGTTTACTCATTACACTTAATGACTGATTACACAGACTGACTGTAACATATATATATATATATATATATATATATATATATATATGCGTGTGTGTGTAATTGTATGGGTACTCAGTTGTTACGCAGCCCGAATAAAGAGTGTCTGTCGTATCTGTACTCCAGCGATGAGTTGTTTCTTATACGTAGTCAGGGAGTTGAAGTGGAGGAATACTAACGTTTCCCACAGCTCTGGGTATAGTCTTTGAAGTTTAGGAGATCCGTCAATCACAGCACAGACACGAATTCATTATGTTTGTTGCGCAAACGACTGAAATACATGACTGCTACTAAACTATTTCAGGAAGGATCAAAGCTGGCCCCCACCAGTGGGATTTCCGGGGTGATAGGACCTCAGCCCTCTAGGCAAGCTTGTCGTAGAAGTCGACTAACCTAGAGCTCTCCTGTGTGAGTCCGGTGAATGAAATAGGCTCACATCTTCTCGGTTGTGTGAGAGGCAACCCGGAAGCGACCTGTTTGCCGTGGGTTGCGACCCGTAATCTCCAAGGACGGGATCCTGGTGGCTGAGGGCATGTTGGCCTTGCAAGGTCTTGGAGAGAGACGGGAGGTCGGATGGGCCCGGTCCGACCAATCGGCTTGGTCCCGCCTTGCCTCTGCGTGGTCCCAAAATTTCTCCATAACACCACTCAAAAAAGAATAAATGTTATCTCTAAAATTTCGTTTGCGGGAATACGTTTTGAGGCAGTGCCTCATGGGTCAATAGAGTAGATTGAATTTAACTTTTGGCATAAATCAATCTGTTCGAGTATACCTCATATGGAGTCCTTGGTGTCTTTCCTGCTGGGTATTCCCAGGTTCAGGCATCGCCCTTGTTGGCACTCCGTGGTTGGTGGGGAATATATGAGGTGAATTATATATATATATATATATATATATATATATATATATATATATATATATTGCCCTGTCATCTTTAAACCTTAATTCGAATGTTTCTAATCTAAATACCAGGTCTTCCTCTCAGCCGATTTCAAAGGCTGACAAAAAGAGGAAATTAAAGATTTTATCGGACAGGACAGCTGGCCGGCTTTTATAGTTCTTTCAACAGAGCGCGAACAGAAGCCGGGCTCCAAAAATTCATCCATTTGTACTGAAAACGGACTTGCACGATTCAGCAAAAGTTTGGCCCTGGTAAGGGCAAGGGCCAGTGTAAAAATAAACTAATTTGTTTCCGGTGCGGCAGCGAGGGTCATGATTGTTTCGACTGCAGCAGCACAGTTAAGTGTTGCAATTGCGGTGGAGATCACATGGCCTCCTCTAGGGAATGCCACTTTTCGTAAAAGAAAAACAGATAAAGACTAAAAACAATATATCGTATCAGCAGGCCCGAAAACTAGTCTCGCTTCCTAATACTTCACTGCAGACTTCATTTGCCAATGTCGGGACCGGTACATCCAGGATCAATGCTTGATCCAGTCACACCTAAGACTATATGGTGTTCAGCATCAAGGGGATACTGCAACGACTGGTTGACCCGTATCAGTATAATGGCTCGGGCGGGGCGGCTTACTTGCCTTCGGTAAGTCGTCTCAGTGAAGCAGCACTAGATAAAAGAGCTGTGAAGATCCGTCCTGCTACAAGGAGGCACATCACACGTACATACACCCTAAGGATTCCTTCGTCGTGATATGACTGAAAAATTGTTGAGTACTACGTTAAACCCCAAGCACTCACTCACTCACTCATTTGCCAACGCGGTCAAGCGAGTAGCATCTGTTGCTACTCAAACATCAATGACTTGGCCCATTGGAAACCAGAAACCATGTCCTATTTCTGTTGAACCTGCTGTTCGACCTGCTTTTAATACCTCCTCAACCCAGACTACCTCAATACAACAGATAAAACCAGCCAATAATACTGACCAACCGGATATCTCTAAACCTAGTCAACCTGAAAACAAAAACAAGTCCGAAAATAAACCTCAAAATAATAACAATAAATCTAACAAACCCAGTGGCCCAACAGAGCGTCCCTCTAAGGCCACTAGGGACTCTGTCCAACACTTTCGACTTTGGTCCTCCCACATCAGATGCGGATGTGATGGATACATCACCCGCACCAGGGAGATCTTCCAGCCGGTCTCCAAGGAAGGGTCGTCCTCGATCCAAACACAAAGATAAATCTCCTACACATCTCCCTTCATAGTGGCGATATACGACAAAATTATACAGTGGAATTGTCGAGGCCTTAAGGTCAATTTTATTCAAATAACACAGCTTGTTCAATCATCAAATCTTATAGCCCTTTGTCTTCAGGACACTCACCTGAAGACATCTGGCAAAGATAAAATAACTCTTAAAAATCATTCCTTCTACAGTACTTATTCAAACGAAGAAGCGCAAATTGCAGGCGGCTCTTCTATCTTCATCAATAACAATATTATTCACAGCCCTGTACCTCTGGATACAGAGCTTGAGGATATGGCCGTCCGTGTTTCGTTGTCTGAAACAATCACATTATGTTCAGTGTAAATAACCCCGAACATTTCTTTGCCAGCTTTGCAGTTACATAATTTTATAGAACATTTGCCAAAACTTTTTATACTAATGGGATATTTTAATTCCCATAACCCCCTATGGGGCATTAATAACAAATATGATAAGGGCAAGATAGTGGAAAATCCCTTCTCTAAGGAGGAACTGTGTTATTTCAAGAATGGTTCTAATACCTATTTACATCCGGGTAATGGCGCTTATTCTGCTATCGACCTCACTATCGCGGATCCATCACTTCTCCCGGATTTTTCTTGGAGGGTGCATGACGATCTTTGTGGTGGTGACCATTTTTCTATAATCCCAGAACACATCACTTCTAATTCTTTAGAACGTGTAGCTAGGTGAAAATTCAATAAAGCAGATTGGATGGCATTTGAGATGCTCTGTGAGGCTAATATTACTCCAGAGACTCTCAATGCAGCAGGTAATCCTATGTTAACATTTAATGATCTTGTTTTACAAGCTGCCGATAAAACTATTCATAAGACTTCGACAAATTCAAAATCTAAAAGTAAGCCCTGGTATGATAAGGACTGTCGCATAGCCATTAAAGACCGCAGAAACGCCGAGCGGAATTTTAATATTTGTCCGAATTCTAATAACTTTAACCAGGTTCGTATTTTTAGAGCTAAGGCTAGTCGATTACTCAAGTCTGAGAGACGATCTTGTTGGTGGAACTTTGTTTCGGGCATTACGTCAAAAACAACCAAACGTAAGGTCTGGAACATGGTTCGGAAGCTTAAGGGCAAAAATAATAAAGCAAAAGTTCAGCATTTAAAAGATAGAGCTAATATTTTAACCCCTCCATCTCATATAGCCAATAAATTAGCTGAAACAATTTCAACGAAATCTTCTTCTGAGAACTATACTAAAGAATTCTAAAATATTAAAAACCAGAAGGAGAAAATAAAATTGCCCTTTTCTTCTAATAATTTAGAAGATTATACTGGCCCTTTCAATATCGAAGAACTTAAGACTGCATTACAAAAGGCCCACGATACTGCTTGTGTTCCTGATAATGTATATTATAAGTTTCTAAACCATTTACCACCTGAGCCATTGGAGACTCTCCTGGACTTGCTTAATGATATTTAAATAACTGGTAATTTTACACCGTCATGGAGGGAGGCGTGTATTATCCCAGTCCCTAAACCGGGAAAGGATCATACTGATCTAAATAATTACCGTCCCATAGCTCCTACCAGCTGCGTCTGTAAGACTTTGGAACGGATCATTAATTATAGACCTTTGTGGTTTGTTGAAACCAACAAGTTTTTTTTCTGGTATTCATTGTGGTTTTCGTCAAGGTAGATCTACCATGGATCACCTTGTTGGATTTGAAACTTTTATTTGCGATGGCTTCATCAACAACGAACATGTGGTGTCCATATTTTTTTACCTTCAAAAGGCCTACGACGCCACATGTAAATATGGTATTTTAAAAGACCTTGCGAATATGGGTCTTAAAGGTCGCTTACCTATATTTATATCCGAATTTTTATGTGATTGTCAGTATAAGGTAGGGGTTGGATCCACTATTTCTGGGTCTTATAAGCAGGAAATGGGTGTACCCCAGGGCAGCATTCTATCACCAACCCTGTTCAGCATAAAAATAAATAGCCTAGTAAAAACATTAACATCTGGCACAGAGGGTTCTTTATACGTGGATGATTTTCTTATATTCTACCGAGCTAAGAATATGAATAATATCGAACGTCAGTTGCAGCTTTGTCTCAATAAAATCGAGAAATGAGCAACTGAAAATGGTTTTACATTTTCAGCGTCTAAAACCGTCGGTATGCATTTTTGTAATAAACGGACGCTTTATCTTGACCCTGAGCTTAATGTGGTGAACATGTTAATTTTGTGAACAGATTAAAATTGTTGGAGAAACAAAATTTTTAGGTATAATATTTGATAGTAAACTATCTTTTATACCTCATATTAAAATGGTGAAAGCTAAATGTACAAAGGCTCTCGATATAATTAAGGCCGTGTCTAGCACCCATTGGGGTGCTGACCGATCAGTTTTACCTAACTTGTATCGTTCTCTGATGAGGTCTAAATTTGACTATGGATTATCATTTACGGTTCCGCTAGGAAGTCGTACATTAAAATTTTGGATCCTAGGGTTACCAAGGTTTGAGGCTCAGCCTTGGTGCTTTTATAACTTCCCCAGTAGAAAGTTTATACGTGGAGGCAAATGAGCCTTCTTTATATCACCGACGTATAAAACTGAGCCTTCAATATTTGATATACGTAAATATAATAAATCCAATACAAATCCTCTTATAATTCAACAAGGTTTTGCTGAAATTAAGGCTAAATATTCAGATTATAAATTTATATATAGCGATGGTGAAATGATGGGGACAGTTGCGGCTGTCTTAGATCAGTGGGCCACTTCTCTTCGTTTACCTCGTTCATCCTCTATCTTTTCTGCAGAGGCCAAGGCTATACTCCTGGCCTGATCATAGGTTTCTTCTGGGCATGCCCAGAGGGCAGTGATATGCAGCGACTCGCTGTCTTGCCTTTTGGAAATACAGAATAATTAATTTAAAAATCCGTTGATTTATTTGACAGCATCGCTGGCAATGTTATTATAAAATATTTGAAGGCCATTGGCCTATATCATAAAATATAAATTTTAATGTCTGAAATATTTATGGATAAAAAGTTATGTATACACATAGCTTCTCAGATATATTATTTTTTAAATATGCTGGTTTTCGAGTTTTAACTGTTTTGGTTTTTCATTATGTCATTTTAAACATGTCTGTACTTTTTGTTTTATTTTTGATGTTGTCACCTTGTTCTCGCCACGATATGGCTGAAATATTGCCGATGTGGCGTTAAGCCATAATCATTCATTCATTCATTCATTCCAAAGCTATGTCAAGAAAATTTCCATGGGCACGTGGCTGTATGTAAATAAATGTAGACCTTCGTATGCTAGTCACGATTAGGTGGGAGTTTTAAGAATCGTGACTATTTTAAGGGGCGGAGAAGTTGAACTAAATGCATCTAATTGGTCAGTGCTAAAGTCTTCTCTAGGTACATGCATCCTTCCACGATATTATTACTGACATATGCATCCTTTTTTGTGAACGTTTGTCTTTTCGCTTTTACTGGGGATTGAGTCGAAATGGTTTCGACCTTGTCCATGTGATCCACATGAATATACAGGCGGACGAAAATTACGGCGATATATAATCCTTGCGAAATTTTGTGAAGCTAAATGAAATTAGGTGAAGGTAACATCTTAATATCGCTCTCATCCTAATACATAGGAAATGCTAATTTAGTCAAGACTTAAATTTAATCCGGATGTGCCGTCCTCTAACACTTTTGAATATTAGACGGATAAACACATTTTAAGAACATATAAAATAAAAGTCCTAAGGAACCAATATGCCTAAATTACAATTCACTATATACTCACCTCTCGAGAGACATCACTGTCATGGTAAAGCTTGACATGGCTATGGAGAAATGTTTGAAGAACTGCACGGCTTTGCACGCATCTAAGGAAAAGAATGCTTTTTCACCAAAGAAAACTGCCACTACCTAAATAAAATGAGAGGAAAATAGCGCTGAATCAAAACATTTGACGTTCACATATTGTATATCAGGGGCGTAGGATGCACGTAAAATGTTTGGGGCCACTATCCCAATCAATGAGGCATGGGTCTAGGATCTGCCAATGTCCCGGAAGCTCTTAAATACTATATAGCAGTGCACACGTTGGGATGTGTATTAAGAAAATACTATATAGCACTGCACACGTTGGGGTTTGTATTAAGGGAAACAATATCCATGTTACAAAATATATTTTGACGCAAATTTACTTTACATATACTTACTTTCCGTTGATATAAGCACAAAGTCAGTTGTAAAATATTTACTCAAATAGCATATACGGATAAACTCAACAACACTAATTATGCTTGAATGGAGTAATTAGGGAGATTTCGGGCCCAGAGAGGTACGATAAGAAAGTGCAAATTGCAAAATTCCAGCACAATGCTGTATATTTCGAAATCAGAAGTCAGAATCAGGATAAAATTTTGTCGAATCATCTATAAACGCTATTTGGCCATAAAAGAAACGGTTCCTTAGTAATAATCAGTCGAAACCTGCGGATTGTCGTGGGTTTCCGCGGGTTATGCCCAGTTTCCTCCCGCTATAATGTTGGTCGCCGTAGTATAAGTGAAATATTCTCGAGTAAAGCGGAAAACACCACTGAAAAAAATATATCAAGTAAATAACAGTCCAGACGTCTTTATTTACAGTGTGAAGGTCAACGTTAACCATAAAATATCTTTACTGAAACTTTCATTTGTGTAATTCTACGTGCTATCAAAGTGTCGTTTGGGTTAACGTTTGTTAAATGTAAAAATAAACTTTATAATGTGATAAGTTTTGTTATATTTTTTTGAAACTCGGTATATCTGCCATAGTCTGCCACGTATCCTCCATAGTACAGTGAATTAAGGCAGTCACTATAGAGATCAGGTTGCGTCTCCAAAAGTTCATGTTCTATATTTTTTTGACAACATGCTTTCTGTGAGTAAAGGTAAAAAGGCTGTCTTGCATTAAAATATCATTACTAAGGATAATTGGTAACCTATGGTATTACCTAACGTGTGGCAACAATATCGAAATCATACCGGAATTCTGGTTGAGAGCAAATGTGTTCCTCTGGCTAAAAGATAAAATTAAACATCAAAATGTTATTCGTAGCAGAAGTATTACGCCGAGTATTGGTATGTGTATTTAATTCATTGGTGCATAACTGCGTGCTCGAGAATATCCTGTGGTGCAATGATTCTCCCCACTCTACAGTGTCTAATGTATAAACCAATTTAGTGTGACTGGAGCTGGCTATCATTTTTCGATTTGATGACCTGTATATTGTTTAAGTGCATGTTTACAGCTTTACAAGTCCCATTCTTGCCCTATAACAGGAAAAGAAGAGTGAAACAGAACTGAAAGGAGAAGTAGCCTTTCGAGTGTGTGAGAAGCTGTCCCTCACAGTGATAGCCAGTTCACTTGCCGTGGAGCACAGTTTCTTGCAATGGGGCCGATTTCCGGCATTACCAGTCCTTAGTCGTCTAAAACAATCGCCGATACAGCATTGTAGATTTGTCAGTGTGATCAAGTGAGACACAACATCCGTTGCTACTCGGACTTTTCAAAAAAGAAACTTAGCCAATTGGAAATGACAAACTCAAAACCATATCCTCTTATGACTTCTGTTTAAAACGAATTCCAAAAACAACGGATAACACAAACTAACGCAGTCTACTGTTTCCTATGATGTTGGAAAGACGCAAGATACGTTTTAGACGACTGAGTGAAATTAGTATTCAAATCATTTACCATGATAGGATATAAGTTGTTGATGACAAAATATGTATCTCAGTTCGCGCTTTGATTTGAGCTTTCATATATCCAACGCGGTGATCTCAACAACCACGATGAACATACCGTGTGTGGCATTGAAATCGCCACACAACAAACAGGATACAACAAATGCTACGAGAAAAGATATGTACACGCCATAAAAAAGACCCCTTGGGGTTTCGGGGTGATAGGAATAGGACCTCAGCCCTCTAGGTAAGTTTGCCGTAAAAGTCGACTAACCTAGAGTTCTCCGGTGCGAGCCCGGTAAAGATAATATTCATTTATTTATTTGATTGGTGTTTTACGCCGTACTCAAGAATATTTCACTTATACGACGCCGGCCAGCATTATGGTGGAAGGAAACCGGGCAGAGCCCGGGGGAAACCCACGACCATCCGCAGGTTGTTGCCAGACCTTCCCACGTATGGCCGGAGAGGAAGCCAGCATGAGCTGGACTTGAACTCACAGCGACCGCATTGGTGAGAAATGACTCCTGGGTCATTACGCTGTGCTGGCGCGCTAACCGACTGAGCCACGGAGGCCCCAAGGTGAATATAATAGGCTCACATCCTTTCGGTTGTGTGAAGGGCAACCGGGAAGCGACCTGTTTGCCGTGGGTTGCGACCCGTGATCTCCGACGACGAGATTCTGGTGGCTGAGGGCGTGTTGGTCTTGTGAGAACCTCACGCCCAACACTTCACTTTGGCCCTTACTTTGAGAGAGACGGGAGGTCGGATGGGCCCGGTCCGATCAATCGTGGTCCCAATTTCTTCTGTAACAGCACATCATTCAGAGAACAAATGTTATTTCTGAAATATCGTTTGCGGGACTACGCTTTGAGGCGGTGGCTAATGGGTGAATCGAGTAGATTGAATTTAACCTTTGGTATAAATGAATCTGTTCGAGTATACCTCATATGGAGTCCGTGGTGTCTTTCCTGCTGGGTATTTCCCAGGTTCAGGCATCGCCCTTGTTGGCACTCCATGGTGGGTGGGGAACATATGGGGTCAATTTTATTATATATATATTATGACTTCCATAAACCCTTCTAACGTTTCAAATATATCTCTCCGAACTTTCTCTCAGCCCATTTCAGGTGCTGATAAAAAGAGGTAGTTGGACGTTTTATCCGATCTGCTTCAAATACTTTGTGACATCATCGCTAGCGATGCTGTCAAATAAATCATACATAGAGTTCACTGTGTAGAATCTCTCCTGAACATGGGCAAAATCCACACAGTCAACCAAGATATGTTTAATGCCATATTGGGCATCGCATCAAACACACTCGGGAGCACTGCTTCCATCTAGTATGCCCCCTGTGGGGTTTCCGGGGTGATAAGAATAGGACGTCAGCCCTCTAGGCACGCTTGTCGTAAAAGACGACTAGCCTAGAGCTCTGCTGAGAGTGTGAGTCCGGTGAATACAATAGGCTCACATCGTCTCGGTTGTGTGAGAGGCAACCGGGAAGCGACCGATTTGCCGTGGGTTGCGACCCGTAATCTCCGAGGACGGGATCCTGGTGGCTGAGGGCGTGTTGGTCTTGCAAGATCCTCCACTTTGGCCCTCACTTGGAGAGAGACGGGAGGTCGGATGGGCCCGGCCCGATCAATCAGCTTGGTCACGCGTTGCCTCTGCGTGGTCCCAAAATTTCTCCGTAACACCACTCAATAAAGAATAAAGGTTATTTCTGAAATTTCGTTTGCGGGAATACGTTTTGAGGCGGTGCCTCATGGGTCAATCGAGTAGTATGTGACTGATGTGGGACCTTATTCAATCAATGGGGTTTGCTCATTAGGGCCATCTATTCGAGTATTGGTGCGTTTCCTGTTGGGTATCCCCAGGTTCAGGCATCGCCCTTTTTGGCACTCCGTGGTGGGTGGGGAACACGTGGGGTGAATTCATGTTATAACTATAATGTCTAATCAAAACATTTCGTCTAGCGTCTCTAATATAGCAATCCGATCTTCCTCTTGGCCCACTCCAGGTGCTGATAAAAAGAGGAAGTTGGAAGTATTATCTCATTCACTTGATAACGAACAGGACAATTGGCCGGCTTTTATCGTCCTCTCCACTAGGAGTGAACAAAAGCCTGCCTCTAAAATCCAAATAATCAATATTAAAGTCAAAAACAATACATCCTTCAAGGAACCCCGAAAATTAATCTCACCCTCTAATACTTCTTCGTAGACTTCGTTTGCCAATGTGGTCAAGCGAGTAGCATCTGTTGCTACTCAAACCTCTTGGACTTGGCCCATTGGAAACGACAAACCTACTTCTATATCTTTACAACCCGCTGCTCAACCTGCCCATAATTCCTGCTCAACACGACCACTACAGTACAGCAAGTGAAACAAGATAACATTACAAAAAAAATTGATAAACCTGAACAAGATAAAAACAAAGCTACCAGAACTAAGTCTGGAAACAGAATTCATAAAGAAAATAGTAAGCCTAGTGGTCCCACGCAGCGTCCCTCCAAGGCCACTAGGGGCCCTGTCCAAACTTTTAATACGTTTGGATCGTTAGAGAACGTTGGTCCTTTAGCATTTGATGCGGATGTGATGGATACACATCCGGAATATGGCCTGGAACATGGTTCAGGAACTTAAGCGCAAAAATAATAAAGCCAAAGTTCAGCATTTGAAAGATGGAGAGTATATTAGCGTCTCCGTCCAATATAGAAAATAAATTAGGTGTGACAAAAATTATACTAAAGTATTCCGGCATATTCAAAACCAGGAGAAAATTAAAAATTCTAAAAATTTAGAAGGTTATAATCGTCTTTTTACTATGGAGGAACTTAAGATTGCATTAAAAAAGGTTTGTGTGCCTGAAAACGTATATTATAGGTTTCTAAATCATTTACCACCTGAGCCACTGGAGACTTTTTGACTTGCTTAATAATATTTGGATAACTGGTAATTTCCACCATCATGGAGGGAGGCGTGTATTATCCCGGTTGTCAAACCGGGTAAGGATCATACTGATCCAAATAATTACCGTCTCATACCTCTTACAAGCTGTGTCTGTTAGGCTATCGTTGATCATCTGTTCCTTAGACTTGTTTGCTCTCTTGAAACCAACAAGTTGCTTTCTAATATACAATGTGGCTTTCGTCAAGGTAATTCCGGTATGGATCACCTTGCTCGATTCGAAACCTTTGTTTGAGATGGCTTCATGAATAACGAACGTGGTGTCGATATTTTTTATACGTAGAGGCTAATGAGCCTTCCTCACATCACATGTGTATAAAACCGAGCTTTCAATATGCTACAAAGCTTAAAGCTCATCCACCAAACCCTGCCAACGACTGTGTTTTCAATCCATTATATGTAGACAAGTATACTACATGTCCTAAACTTTCCCTTCATATTGTGGAAGCCACATTTAACTTAAGGGCATAGCTACGGTTTCTTTTCAGGGGTCTCCGTGGCTCAGTTGGTTAGCGCGCTAGCTCAGCGTAATGACCCAGGAGTCTCTCACCAATGCGCTCGCTATGACTTCAATTCCAGCTCACGCTGGCTTTCTCTCCGGCCGTACGTGGGGAGGTCTGTCATCAACCTTTTGATGACAGAAAAGCCCGGTTTTCCTCCCACCATAATGCTGACCGCCGTCGTATAAGTGAAAATATTCTTGAGTACGGCGTAAAACACCAATCAAATAAATAGATAAATAAATCCGCTTTTCTTTCCGGAGTCCCATCCATGGCTTCTTCCACAGCCTAAATTATATTCGTTCCACGTAAATATAATAAATCACTTCTCACTTCTCTTCATTTTCCACCTTGCATCCTCTGTCTTTTCTGGTCCATAGTAAACTGCATGCTTTTCATCCTGTCATTGGCTACAATACTTATACTAACGAAAAGTCTCGTAGAGACAAAGTAGTTTTAACAAGGTGTCGTGTTGGGTATTTTCGTCTAACACACAATTTTATAGGGGATGGAAGCAAAGTTCGGCAAATATTCTACACAGTCAACTCTATATATGATTTATCTAACAGCATCGCTGGAGATGTTGCCATAAATTAGTTGAGGGCCGTTGACCTATATCATAAAAGATAAATTTTAAATATTTACAGATAAAAATTTATATACATATAGATTTCTAGATGTACTATTTTAAAATATGCTAGTTTCCGAGTTAACTGTTTTTTTCTTATCTGATGTTAAACATGTCTGAACGTTTTTGTTTTATTTTTGATGTTCTTACTATCATCATGCAGAAAACCGTAATCGTCTCGTGATTTCACCTTGTTCTCGCCACGATATGGCTGAAATATTGCCGATGTGGCATTAAGCCATCATTGTTCATTCATATGCTATGCTAAACAGAGTTGGTGATAACATACTGCCCTGGGGTACACTCATTTCCTGCTCATACGAGTCGCAAAAGGTGGATCCCACCCGAACCTTAACCTGACGATCAGATGAAAATTTAGATATAATTATCGGTAATCGGCCTTTAAAGGCCCATATCAGAAAGGTGTTTTAAAATTCCATATTTCCATGTGGAGTCAAATGGTTTTTTCTAGATGGGAAAAAATCGACACCACATTTTCATTATCAATAAACTCATCACGAATAAATGTTTCAAATCGAAATTGTCCTTAAAGCAAGACACTGTGTATATTAGATATTAAATTTTGTGTTTCCTAAAATTAAACAAACCTATCATTTACCATCCGTTCCATGGTCTGACAGACGCAGCTGGTAAGAGCTGCGGGACGGTAATAAGACAAATTAGTATGATCATTACCCGGTTTGGGAACTGGAATAATACACGCCTCCCTCCACGAGGGTGGAAAATTACCAGTTATCCAAATATTATTAGGCAAGCCCAAGAGATTCTCAAGTGGCTTAGGTAGTAAATGGTTCAGAAACTTATACGTTATCAGGACCACCTGCGCCTTTTAAATGCAGTTTTTAGTTCATCGATATTAAAATCGATTATACCCTTCTACATTTTTAGAAATAAAGGGAAATTTAATTACCGCCTTCTGGTTTTTCTTGGAGCTCTGAAGTGTAATTCTCAAAATATTTCTTAGAAATTGTTTCAGCTAGTTTATTTCCTATACCATGTGGGGAAGTTAATATATTATCTCCATCTTTCAAATGCTGAACTTTCGCTTTATTATTTTTGCTCCTAAGTTTCTGAATCATTTTCCAGACCTAAGGCATAGGTGTTTTTGACATAATGCCTCGAACAAAGTTCCGCCAACAAGATCGTCTCGTAGATTTAAACAATCGACGAGCTTTTAGCTCGCAAAAATACGAGACGTGTTTAAGATATTATCAGTAGTGCATATATTAAAACTTTGCTCGGCCTTTTTAGGGTCCTTAATGGCTTTGCAACAGTCCTTATCATATCATGGTTTACTTTTGCATTTTGGACTTGTCGAGGTCTTAGGGTTAGTTCTATCGGCTGATCGTAAAACAAGTTCATTACATTTTAATATAGGATCATCCGCTGCACTGAGAGTCCCTGGAGTGATATTAGCCTCGCCGAACTTCTCAAATGCGATCCAATTTGCTTCATGGAAATTCCACCTACCTACTCGTTCTAAAGAATTAGGATAAGAGAGAAATGGTCACTACCACAAAGATCATCATGCACTTTCCAAGAAAAATTTTGCACAAGTGATGGATCTGTGATAGCGAGCTCAACAGCAGAATAAGCGCCATTACACGGATGTAAATAGATATTAGAACCAGCATTAAAATAATAGTTCCTCCTGAGACAAGATGTCTTCCAGAATTTTGCCTTGATTATTTATGTTATTAGTGTTCCACAGAGGGTTATGGGAATTGAAATCTCTCATTATTATGAACGGTTTAGGTAATTGCACTTTTAAATTATGTAACTGGGAAGCTGACAAAGAAGTGTTCGGAGGAACATACACCGAACGTAATGTGATTGTTCCAGACAATGAAACACGACCCTTCCGTGGGGATCCACTGAAAGATATCACCAGTGTGGCTGATGTAATTACAGGTAAAATAAGGTATTAATAGTCAGTACCATGTCAACTCCATGGGCAACTTATACAGCATATCGACTGTTTGGTACGCATGAGTAGTTAGCTGGGCCTGTGATGGTTACATATGCTGGTGCCGTTCATGGCTGCTCATGGTAAACGTCTTGCATTCCGACATGAAGTGCAAAACCACACACAGCTGATTTGACCCAAAAGTTCCCGGAAAATTAGGGTTTTGACGTCACTGAGCGGCCATCGAGATTACCTCAACCCCATCACACACGTATACGCGGTGGTAAACAAGCTCCAGTTCAGATGATTGGTCCCTGAGAAATGAAAAAGTGATCCCATCGCACCTTAATGTCAGATCTCATTTCAGTGTTCCCTCATTACGTCCATAAATCAGATTTCATCCAAAAGCAACACACTTTTTCTATATGGGTATGATTGGAACATTAAGTAACACATGTGAAGTTCTTGTTCACCATAGACACCTGTATCAGCGATCTTACCTGCATTGGTAGACACAGTCCTAACACTACGATGTCAGATAACGCAAGGCCGGTCAGGAAAACACTTGTAGAGTTGTGTAGGTTTTTGTAGCAGCAGCTACTAGTGATAATTAAAACGTTGCCTAGGAAAAAAAAAACGGTGAAATTAGTCATATAGGCAAACGTACCTTTAACCTAAACCACCAGACAAAATAAGGGTTTCACCGTATTTTTTGTCATAAAAAAAGTAAAAGCGCGTTTCCGGGTTTGATTCTAAGCAGGACTTAGTGTATGACTGCATCGTTTCCTCTACCAGAAAATGCATCGTCACGAATGCAGCAATTGGAATTGTGAAATTGCGACAACATGCAAAACGTCATTTTGATGCATGGCTGGTGATGCTGTAATGCGGTAATGTTGCATAAATACTCTTGCTCGAAAAAGCAGACATTCAGTGACCGAAAAAACACCAACAGTATGCCAAGACTTACGCAAGCGCAACGAGACCAGGCCATCGGTATGTCCACCATGGGAGTCTCGCAACGTCACATTGCAGGAACGTTCAACTGCAGCCAAACCACCATCAGGAGGTTGTTCATACGCTATCAGCAGACAGGCCAGACCCAAGACAGACCAAGATCGGGAAGACCGAGGGTAACAACTGCGGCTGAAGATCGCTACATCCGGCAGATCCACCTCCAAAACCGATTTGTTACGGCGACGTCAACAGCGGCGACGGCACTAGGCCATGTCATCAGCCCCAGAACAACACTGCGTCGCCTTCGTTCAGCTGGTTTACCACCTTACCACCCCGTCCGTGGGATGGCTTTGACCCTTTTACACCGTCAACGCAGATTACGATGGGCACGTATTGTACGTCGGTGGCAGCAACGTGACTGAGCGAGAGTGCTGTTTACAGACGAGAACAGGTTCTGTCTATTCCGGAACGATGGCAGAGTTTGAGTTTTCCGACGAAGAGGCGAGCGTCTCGCGTCAAACTGCGTAAGAGAGCCATCGACGCGTAAGAAACGTCATCGTGTTGCCCTGGCCAGCCAACTCACCAGACATTAAAACCATTGAGCATCTCTGGGATCACCTTGACCGCCGTTTGAGACAGCTGATGGCCTATACTAACCAACAGGAACTTGAGCAAGCTCTGTTAAACCTATGGAACGTTATCCCTGTTAACGTCATCCGGCGACTGACGACGTCAATGCGGAGGCGTGTGCTTGCTTGCATTGATGCCCAAGGTGGCCACACTCGCTACTGATGACTGTAGTCCTTCATTTCTGTGGATACTGTGACTTTACATGCACTAGCCAGTTAACTTTACATTTGTGTAATTTTTTCTTCTGACCCCTTGTCTCTTTCATTGTGTTTTGTGGCCAATTGAATGCCAATATTTTAAACCTTTTTTTGAGAGAGTATTTCACAATAATTCCTGTTTATAAACCAATCTTATTAATTCTCATATCTGCCTTTGTTTTTGTTTTATGGGCTCAAGAAGTGGGTGAAACGTTTCTTTTGCCTGGTAGTTTAGTTTAGCCATGTAATACTGCCCTGACGACACCCATTTCTTGCTCAGAGTCCGAAAGAGTGCACCGCCATCCCTACCTTAACATGACAATCAGAATAAATAAATGAATATGGTTTAACGCCACATCGGCAATATTCCAGCTATATCATGACGAGAACAAAGTGAAAACACAAGACGGTTAAGGTTTTGGATATGTTAGTGTAAACATCAAAAGTAAAACAAAAAGTACAGACATGTTTAAAATCACATCAAAGAAAAATAAAATTCGAATACCAGCATATTTTAAAAACAGTATATCTAGAAATCTATCAATATTTAGGACAATTAAAATTTAGATTTTATGCTATAGACCAATGCCCTTCAAACAATTTATGATAACATCGCCAGCGATGCTGTCAAATAAATCCTATATAAAACATGAACACAGCTCACACAGTCAACCAGGATATGTTTGATGCCATATTGTGCATCACATCCAACACACCCCGGAGCACTGCTCCGATTTAAGATGAAATTGGGTGTCAGACGAGAATGTCCAATATGACACCTCGTGACAACAACTTGATCTCTTGGAGACATTCCACAAGTATAAGAATTGTAGCCAATGACAGGCATTCAGTTTATTATGGATCTGCAAGTCCCATTCACCCTGCCAAAGGCGAGGAATATATTTGAGAATATTTGGGCGAAAGTCAGAATACGGGACTTTAAAATGAGATACAAGTTTATGTAGGGCAGCCTTCGCTGCCCTCTCTACGACTGTGTTTCAATGGGTACCAATATGACTTGGTATCCAACAAATTATAATATCTTCACCTCTTTTAGCCAGTTTTCTATACAAGGCTATAATCTCAAGAATTAATGGATTTTAAAATTCATTATTCTGAACTGCCAATAGACAAGACAACGTGTCGGTGCATATCACTGCACTCTGCGCATACCCAGAGGAACATATGATGAGGTCAAGAATATAGATCTGGCCTCTGCAGAAAAGAAAGAAGGTGAAGGTGGAAGGAGAAAAGGAGTGAACCGCTGTTCTAAGACAGCCGCAGCCCTGTCTGCATCCTTTGATTCGTCAGTATATATAACTTTATAATCAATATATTTGGCGTTAAGTATAGCAAAACTCTGCTGAATAATAAGAGGATTTGTATCTGATTACGTAGATCAAATATTAATTTGCGTTGTGGAAGAAGTCAGGGAGAAGACTTCAGAAAAGACACCGGAGCTATAACCTCTAACTTGATGTTACTTCCACAATATGATCTCGAACCCGAAGACCAAACGAGGGATATTATTGGGACGTTTAATAAATTTGTCTACATATGATAGATTGAAAACACAGTCGTAGGCAGGGTTTGTTGGATGAGCTTTAAGCTTTGTAGCATATTGAAGGCTCAGTTTTATACATCTGTGATGTAAAGAAGGTTCATTGCCCTCCACGTATAAACTTTCTACTGGTGAAGTTATAAAAGCCTCAAGGCTGAGCCCTAGGCCTTACTGATGGACTGGATCCAACATTTTGAAATAAGATTTCCTGGCGGAACCATAAATGATGGGCCCATAATCCAATTTAGACCTCAGCTGAGAACGATATAAATTAAGTAAAATGGATCTGTCAGCACCCCAATCCGTGCTTGACACGACCTTAATTATATCGAGAGCCTTTGAACATTTTGCTTATAAGCATTTTAACATGAGGTATAAAAGATTATTTCTTATCAAATATAACCCTTAATAATTTATTTTCTCAGACAATTTTCACTGGTTTACCATAAAATTTAAGCTGGGGTTCGAGACGAAGTTTCCGTTTATTACAAAAATGCATACCGACTGTTGTAGATGTAGAAAATCTAAAATTTTAAAATCTAAATCTATTATAAATCAAACTACTACCAATAAACGTTTCAAACCGAACAAGACGATCTAATGTAGATTGACCTTGACCACATTGAATATTAGATAAAAGCTTGTTGGCTTCAAGAAACCAAGCAAGTCTGTCATTAATCATCCGCTCCATGGTATTACAGACACAGCTGGTAAGAGCTATGGGACGGTAATTATTTGGATCAGTGTGATCCTTACCCGGTTTAGGGACGGGGATAATACACGCCTCCCTCCATGACGGTGGAAAATTACGAGTTATCCAAACATCATTAAACAAGTTCACGAGTCTCCAGTGGCTCAGATGGTAAATGAATCACAAACTTATTATATACGGTATCAGGACCACAAGCAGTATTATGTGCCTTTTTAATGTATTTTTCTGTTCTTCGACATTAAAAGGACGATCATAATCTTCTAAATTTTTAGAAGAAAAGGGCAATTTAATTTACTTCACCTGGTTTTTAATATATTTGAATTCTGAAGTATAATTCTCAGAAGAAGATTTCTAAGAAGTTGTCTCAGCTGCCTTATCGGCTGTATTGAATGGAGAGGTTAATATATTATCTCCATCTTTTAAATCTTGGACTTTTACTTTATTATTTTTTGCCCTTAAGTTTCTGAACCATGTTCCAGACCGTACGCATAGGTGTTTTCGACGTAATGCCGGAAACAAATGTCATCGTCTTTTGGACTTGAGTAATCGACGAGCTTTAGCTCTAAAATTACGAACCTGGTTTAAATTATTATCAGTAGGACAATGATTAAATCTGCGCTCAGCTTTTTTCCGGACCTTTATGGTTTTACGACAGTCATTGTCGTGCCAGGGTTTAATATTGGATTTGTCGAGGTCTACAGTTAATCCTTAGATAAGAAGTCTTCCACTATTTTGCCCTTATCATTAATGTTATTACTCCCCCATATGGGGTTATGCGAATTAAAATCTCCCATTATTATAAAAGGTTTTGGCAACTGTTCAATTAAATTATGTAACTGCAAAGCTGACACAGAAATGTTCGGGGGAATATACACTGAAGAAAATGTCATAGTTTCAGACATTTAAACACGGACGGCCACAGCCTGAACCTCTGTATCCAGAGCAACAGGTCTGTGAATAATATTGTTATTTATGAAGATAGAAGAGCCGGCTGCAGCTCTCTCTTCGTCAGCTTGTTGTAAAAGACGACTAACATAGAGCTCTCCTGTGTGAGCCCGGTGAATATAATACGTTCGCATCTTCTCGGTTGTCTGAGAGGCAACTGGGAAGCGACCTGTTTGCCGTGTTTCCTAAAGTTTTCTCGGGGCCTCCGTGGCTCAGTCGGTTAGCGCGCTAGCGCAGCGTAATGACACAGGAGCCTCTCACCAGTGCGGTCGCTGTGAGTTCAAGTCCAGCTCATGCTGGCTTCCTCCCCGGCCTTAAGTGGGAATGTCTGTCAGCAACCTGCGGATGGTCGTGGGTTTCCCCCGGGCTCTGCTCGTTTTCCACCCACCATAATGCTGGCCGCCGTCGTATAAGTGAAATATTCTTGAGTACGGCGTAAAACACCAATCAAATAAATAAACAAATAAAGTTTTCTCTATAACATTCATAAGAGAAAAATGATATTTTTCAACTTTCTTTCGAGGGAATACGTTTGAGGGGGTGGTTTATGGGTCAATCAAGTAGTTTGTGTCTGATGTGCCGCCTTTTTCATCGGGTGAGAGACGGAGAAGCTCGTGATCGGGAAATAGGTATGCATATCAAGGTCATCTATTTGAGTATACCTCATTTGGAGTCCTTGATGCCTTTCCTGCTGGGTATCCCAAGATTCAGACATAGCCCTTGTTGACATTCCGTGGTGGGTGGGGTGAACTTTTATTAGCTGTACGCCATGCCGTCTTTAAACCTTACTTCGAATATTTCTACTATAAATACCAGATCTTCCTCCCAACTGATTTCACGTGCATACAAAAAGGGGACATTAGAGGTTTTATCGGACTCAGTTGATAACGGACAGGAAAGCTGGTCTGCTTTTATAGTTCTCTCAACAAAGTGTGAACAAAAGCCGGCCTCAAAATTCATCCATTTGCACTAAAAAAGGGATTTGCAGAGTTCAGCAGGTACCATAAAAAACGTCAAAAAATTAAGATATTCTCATTGAATGTGTCTGGAAACAAAAATGCATAAATTTATTAGCTTTGAATAAAATAACTGATATTCCTGTGTATGCCTCGCCTCATAATTCTCTGAACAGCTGTCAGGGAATTACACGTGACAGGGATTATGATATCATTAACATATCAAAAGAGGAAATCTACACAGACCTGACATCACAGGGTGTTACCAGAGTGAAACGTTTCACTACGAAGAAATCTGGTAGCATCATTAAACTAAATACATATCTTCTGACCTTAAACAGTAAATGTATTCCATCGTATATCTACATTGGCCCGTACAGGATTAGTGTGGACTTATATATATCTAACCCGACACGTTGTTTCAAGTGTCAAAAATTTGGTCATGGCAAGGGCAAATGTAAAAATAAACTGGTTTGTATGCGGTGAGGCAGTGAGGGTCATCAGGGTTTCGACTGTAGCGTCACAGTTAAGTGCTGCAATTGTGGTGGAGATCACATGGCCTCCTCTAGGGACTGCCCACTTTTCGTAAAAGAAGAACAAATAGTCACTATAAAAGAATATATCGTATCACAAGGCCCGCAAACTAGTCTCGCCTCAATACTTCACTGCAGGCTTCATTTGCCAATGCGGTCATCTGTTGCTTCTCAAACAATCAATGACGCGTAAGGATCATACTGATCCAAATAATTACCGTCCCATAGCTCTTACCAGCTGTGTTTTTTAAGACTGTGGAACGGATGATTAATGACAGTGTTGTTTGGCTTCTTGAAACCAGCAAGCTTTTATCTAATATTCAATGTGATTTTCGTCAAGGTCGATCTACTTTGAATCACGTTGTTCGATTTGAAACTTTTTTTTTGATGGTTTTGTTAATAATGAACATGTGGTGTCCATAATTTTTTTACCCTGAAAAAGCCTTCGACACGACATGGAAACATGGTAGTTTAAAAGACCTCGCGGATATGGGATTAAAAGGTCGATTACTGCTATTTATATCCTAATTTTTATCCGATCGTCAGTTTAAGGTACGGATTGGGTACGGATTTTAAGATAGGGAATGGGTGTACCACAGGGCAACATTCTATCACCGACTCTGTTTAGCATAAACATAAATAGCCTAGGAAAAACATTAACATCTGGCACAGCGGGTTCTTCATACGTGGATGATTTCCTTATACGCTACCGAGCTAAAAATATGAATAACATCGAACGTCAGTTGTACCTTTGTCTCAATATTTATTTATTTATTTGATTGGTGTTTTACGCCGTACTTATTAATATTTCACTAATACGACGGCGGCCAGCATTATGGTGGGTGTAAACCGGACAGAGCCCCGGGAAAACCCACGACCATCCACAGGTTGCTGACAAACCTTCCCACTTACGGCCGGAGAGGAAACCAGCATGAGCTGGACTTGAGCGACCGCATTGGTGGTAGACTCCTGTGTCATTACGCTGCGCTAGCGCGCTAACCAACTGAGCCAGGTAGGCCCCATACTTTGTCTCAATAAAATCGAAAAATGGGCAAGTGAAAATGCTTTTAGATTTTCAACGTCTAAAACCGTCGGTAGGCATTTTTTGTAACAAACGGAAACTTCATCATGACCCTGAGCTTAATTTTTGTGGTGAACGGGTTAAAATTGTTGGAGAAAATAAATTTATAGGTATAATATTCGATAGTAAGCTATTTTTATACCTCATATTAAAATGCTTAAGCTAAATATTTAAAGGTTGTCGATATTATTAAGGTCGTGTGTAACACCGATTGGGGTGATGACCGATCAATTTTACTTAATTTATATCATTTTCTCGTAAGGTATAAATTGGGCTATGGATCCATCATTTTCGGCTCAGCGAGGAAGTTGCGGTTGCAGCCGTCAGGGAAGAGCCAGTCTCTTCTTCAATATTCTCTGCCGAGGCCATAGCTATACTCCTGGTCTTATCATATGTTTCTTCTGGGCGTGCCCAGAGCGCAATGATATGCAGTGACTCGGTCTCTTGCCTTTTGACAATACAGAATAATAAATTTAAAAATCCCTTGATCCTTCAAATTTTACCCATACATAGAAAACTAATTAGAACAGGTAAAGACATTATATCCCCAAGTCACACTGGTATCCACGGAAACACAGTCGCAGATATGGAGAAGAAAGCTGCCCTCAATAAACCCATATCTAAGATTAAAATCCCTTATACTGACATGAAGCTTAATATACTCAAATATATGCTTCGCCTTTGGCATGGTGAATGGGACTTGCAGATCTGTAATAAACTGCATGCTATTCCTTCAAGTGACGTGTTGGGCATTCTCGTCTAACACACAATTTCATACCAGATGGAAGCAGTGCTCCAGACTGTGTTGGATGCGATGCTTACTGTGGCATCAAATATATCTTAGTTGACTCTGTGGCCTCTGCCCATGTTCGGGATAGATTCTACATGGTCAACTGTGTATATGATTTATTTGACAACATCCCTGGCGATGTTGTCACAAATTACTTGAAGGCCATTGGCCTTTATCATAAGACATAAATTTTGATTAGTATCATTAATAAATAAATATTAATCGATAAAGGTTACATATACATTTCTTGATTTACTATTTTAAAGTATCTGGGTTTTCGAGTTTTAACTGTTTATGGTTGTTTTAAACTTGTCCAAACATTTGTGTTTCATTTTTGATGTTCTGAGCACCATATCGGAAACCTCAATCGCCTCGTGTTTTCACCTTGCTCTCGCCACGATATGGCTGAAATATTGCCGATGTATCGTGAAGCCATAATCATTCATTCATGAAGAAAGAGCATGTTATAGGACCATTTAAACTGTTGTACGTTGAACAGTGTTCAGTATAAGTTCCATGGCACCACAATGGGTTCTACCGGCGATAAAAAGCCAAAGAAACCTTTATAGTTCTACAACAAACCCTTCCCATAGGATATGTAAATGCTTGGGATTTTTACATCGTACCTACCAGTTTTGTGACCATATGAATGAATGAATGAATCTTGCTTAACGCCACACCGGGAATTTTGCAGCCATATCGTGGTGACATAGGCATATGACGAGGATTCACTAGGTGTGTGTACATTTAATGTCTCTTCTTATGGTAGGGGCACCAAAATGCTGCAGCCACTGAAGTGTCATGCCGAAGTCACCAGACATAACGCCCAACCCAATCACGTCACAAAAAAAACACCGTGTCAACCAATTTTGTTCCCTTACTCTAACATTTTAGTGCTGAGGGCCGAGCGAGGCAGCAATAAGTGTCACCAAAATCTTTAGTATGGCCTGACCCAGGTTTGATCTCGGGTCGCCGGACTTCCAGGTTGACGCTCTAACCATTAGGTCACCGAAGTGATTTATTTCAAGTGATCTACAACAGTAAAATCACCAAAATTACATATCAGGCCGTAAAAGCCACAGAACCTTTCTATTGTCCGAAAATAACAATTTTTTCAAAGACAGTCCTGTGAATCACTTCATTTAACCAAATACAAAATGCCAACATGATGCCCATATGTTGTGTTTTTTATTCAAGTGCATTTAAGGATGAAAATAAGATTTTTAAACTGGATTCAGCAAAGTTTTTATTTATATCGAAAATATCTTACCTGTGATACCCAACAATCCTACGGCTAAAAGAGTAGACACCATTACGGCAAAAGGCAGGACATGTACCGGTCGAAGCGTGCCAGCGATTTCAGCCTTCAGCGAGCCCAGATAACCTTCTGCTTGCTTCTTATTTAAACACAGCCCATCAACGCAGATAGGTCCGTTGTCTGTACTGTTTTCCAACTTTTCTGTCCACAATTTGGCGGTTTCTTCTCGGGGCCTTGTTATTAATATGTATTTAGTGTTGTTTTTGCTAAGAAACCAAACCTTATTTTGAAATGTTCCCATCATACGAAGACCATGTGTTTGAAAGATGTCATACATTTCGTATTTAGTTATCATAATAAAATCTTCCAGAGTGACTGATTCGGCAGTCGTGAAAGTTATGTTGTGCAGCTCGCTTATTGTCTCTTCATTTGATTCAGTACTCGATTCTCCTCCACTGCTAACCCCTGAAAAAGATAAGTAAATAAATAAATTCATTCTGTTCGGGGCATTGCTTAACTTATACACAGCAAGGTTATGGACATAAGGTTTTGAAAAATATGAGCAGTTGCAGGCAAAACATATAGGCTACAGGTGTTCTATAACAAAACTGTTCTATGACAAAACTCATCGCTAGATCCATTTCGCGCTACGTCATCGCTTTTGGGGGCCCGTTGTCTAACACTCGGCTCTTCCCGGGCTTCACCGGCAAGAGTTTTGGTGGTGGTGTTTATTTCCGAGTTTCGGTCGGTAAAGTCCGGCAAGATCCAAGTGTTCGGCAACCGGGCGATGAAGTAGTGTCAACATACCCCTACGCATTTACTAGGGGCTGTGCGCATGACAACACCGGAACAACGAATAGCATAGACATGTGGGTGTACGGTTTTCAATGTTTCCTTGATGACAGCATCAAACCGAAAGAAACACCACGATAAGTTGGTAAAATACGGCTTCTTCCTCAATAGAGTAGGAAGAGCTGAAGGTTCACATGTGTCAGAATGGGTCCAATATGAGGACATCAAACCCAAAAACTTACTGAAGAACATTTCACTTTCACGGCGACGGCAAACATTATCATGGAAGGGGGACCAGAAAGAATGAATGAATGATTATGGCTCAACGCCACATCGGCAATATTTCAGCCATATCGTGGAGAGAACAAGATGAAAACGCGAGACGGTTAAGGGTTTCGATATGATAATATGAACATCAAAAACAAAACAAAAACCACAGACATGTTTAAAATCGTATGAAAGAAAAACTCGACAACCAGGATTATAGTACATGTATAAATCTATATGTATATAACTGTTTATCTGTGGGTATTTATGACAATTAAAATTTATATTTTATGACATAGGCCAATGACCTTCAAATAATTTATGACACCGCCAACGATGCTGTTAAATAATCATATATAGATTTGACCGTGTAGAACCTTTGCCTAACATGGGCGAAGGCTACAAAGTCAACCAAGATATGTTTGACGCCATATTGTGCATCACATCCAACACACTCGGGAGCACTGCTCCCATCTAAGATGAAATTGTGTGTCAGATGAGAATGCCCAACACGACACCTCGTTAAAACTACTTGGTCTCTGCGAGACATTTGATAAGTATAGGCATTGTAGCCAATGACAAGATGGATGGCATGCAGTTTATTGTGGACCTGCAAGTCCCATTCACCCGACCAAAGGCGACAAATATATTTAAGAATATTAGACTTCACGTCAGTATAAGGGATTTTGACCCCAGACACGGGTTTAAATAGGGCAATTTTCGCTTCCCTGTACACGACTGTGTTTCTATGGATACCAGTGTGACTTGGTATCCAGCAGAATATAATATCTTTACCTCTTTTAATTAGTTTTCGGTGTTTGGCTACGATTTCAAGTTTCAATGGATTTTTACATTTATTATTCTGAATCGCCAAAAAGCAAGACAGCGAGTCGCTGCATATGACTGCCCTCTGGGTATGCCCAGAGGAGAGATATAATAAGGCCAGGAGTATAGCCCTGGCCTCTGCAGAAAAGATAGAAGATGAAGGTGGCAGACAAAGAGAAGTGACCTGCTGCTCTAAGACAGCCGCAGCCGCAACCATGTCCCCATCCTTTGACCCATCAGTATATATGAATTGATAATCCATATAATTAGCCTTGATTTCAGCAAAACTGCTGAATTGTAAGAGGATTTGTATATGATTTGTTATATTTACGTAGATCAAATATTAGTTCAGGTTGTGGAAGAAGCCATGGAGGCGACTTCGGAAAAGACACCAGAGCTATGTCCTCCAGCTTGATGTTAGCTACCACAATATGGTCCCGTATGCGAAGACCGAACGAAGGGATCTTGTTAGGGCATTTAGTATATTTGTCAACATATAATGGATTGAAAACATAGTCGTAAGCAGGGTTTGTTGGTTGAGCTTTAAGCGTGATATCATATCGAAGGCTCAGTTTTATACGTCGGTTGTATAAAGAAGGCTCATTTGTCTCCACGTATAAACTTGTTAATGGTGAGGTTCTAAGAAGGGGAACCAGGCAAAGCCCGATGGAAACCCACAACCGTTCATGGGTTGCATCCGTAGGTTCGTAAGTAGTCTTTACTCATGTTCGAGAAAAGTTCTATACAGTGAACACTGCTATTGCTGTCATAAATTATTTAAAGGCCATTGGCATACATCATAAAATATAGTTCTTAATAAATATATCATATATACATACGATTTGCTACATTGTTATAAGTATATTGTGGGTATCGAATTTTAACTAAGCTTTGGTTCGATTATAAAGTGGTTTTAAACATGTTCGTCAGTTTTGGTTTTATGTTAAGTGTTCTCTATTGTATCGAAAAACATTCAATGACTCCTGTTTTAAACCTGTTCTCGCCACGATACGGCTGCAAAATTGCCGATATCACGCTAAGCCATATTTATTCATTCATTCTAATGCTGAGCTTCCGCTTTCTTATTTTTGCCCTTAAGTTTCGGAACCATGTTCCAAACCACACGTATATGTGTGTTTGACGTAATGCCTCAAAAAAAAAAAACCGCTGCTAACAAGATCGCCTCTTGAACTTGACTACTCCACGAGTCCCAGCTCTAAAAATGCAAACCTTGTTTACATTATCATCAGCAGAACATATTTTAACTTCGCTCGGCCTTTTTAACGGTCCTTAATGGCTTTGCGACAGTCCTTATCATATCATGGTTTACTTTTGGATTTGTCGAGGTCTTGGGGAAAGTTCTATTGGCAGCTCGTAAAATAAGTTCATCAAATTTTAATATATAATCGTCTACTGCACTGAGAGTCTCTGGAGTAATACCAGCCTCGTCGAACATCTCAAATGCTATCCAGTGTGTTTTATCGAATTTCCAGCTAACTACACGTTCTAAAGAATTAGAAGTTATATGTTCTAGGATAATAGAATGAATGAATGATTATGGCTAAACGCCACATCGGCAATATTTCAGCCATATCGGCGATCTAGGATAATATAAAAATGGTCACTATCACGCATCTTCGTGCACTTTTCCCTGAAAAATAAGTGTCAATATCGGGATGTAAATAGGTATTAGAACCATCATTAAAATAACACAGTTCCTCCTTAGATAAGAAGTTTTCCAGAATTTTGCCCTATTATTTATGGTAATACTGCCCGATAGGGGTTATAGGAATTAAAATCTCCTATTAATATGAACGGTTTACCGAATTGTTCTTAATTCTATGTAACTGGAAAGATGACAAAGAAGTATTCGGAGAAATATAAACCGAACATAATGCGAGTGTTTCATATAAGCGGGGAGCACTGTATCCAGAGCAACAGTGTTGTGAAAAACATTGATATATGAAGACAGAAGAGCCGCGTGCATCTCGGTCTTCTTCATTTGAATAAGTGCTGTCTAATTAATAATTTTGAAGAGGTTTTTTTTTATCTTTGTCAGATGTCCATACTGCATCGGAAACAAACCAGTTTATTTTCAGGTGGGCCCTTGCCCTGACCAAATTTTTTCACCGCGTTGGTTTAGGCTTACCGGTATATAAGTCTAGACTCACCCTATATGGTCCAATATGGATATATGACGGAAGAAACGTCAAAATCTATGTATATAATTTCAGGATTTTCCCAGCTTGTTTTGTTGCAAAGCTTTCACTGTGGTAATCATCCCGCGATTGTAACTCTGCGTGATTACCCCTGATAGGGCCATAATATCTCCATCCTATCACGTATAATCCCATGACAGCTATTCAAGGAATTGTGAGGGGATGTAAACACAAAGTCCTCTTGAAAATAAATGATCTAGACGAGATCCGCTGAATGGAAAGCGTGATGGATACATTACAGACATTAGACGAAAGGTTTAAAGAAGACATATTTGATATATAATAACAATTCAACCTACGTGTTCCCCACCCATCATGTAGTGTCAACAAGGGCGGTGCCTAAACCTCGCTGTTCTAAGGCAGCCGCAACTCTCTCCCAATCCTTTGACTCATCAGTACATACATATTTGTAATCCGGATAATTACCCTTTGCTGAACTATATGAGGATTTGTATCGGATTTTTTGTGCTTACGTATAACAAATACTAACTTAGGTTGTAGAAGAAGCCAGGAAGGAGACTGAGAAAAAGAAACAGTCGTAGGCAGGGTTTGTGGGATGAGCTTTGCAGCATAGTGAAGGCTCAGTTTTGTACGTCGAGTACAAGCAGCCTTGATGCTTTTAGAGCTTTACCAGTAGAAAGTTTATATCTGGAGGCAAATGAGCCTACTTTATAATGAATGAATGAATGAATGAATGAATGAACGCCGCCTTGGCAATATTTTAACCATGTCGTGGCGAGAACATGTCTGATCCAGGAAGGCGTGGATAGATTTTAACATGATCTGATGAACAACCAAAAACCTAAAGGAAAGCAACACTTTTAAAAGCAGTTTAAAAACTGAATATGAGTTAAAAGTCGAAAACCACAATTCCTTTCTATTTTCTGCGCAAAAAATATGTAAACTATATTCTCTTATATAGGCTAACAACCTTCAAAAAAATTAATAACAGCATCGCCAGCGACGCTGTTAAACAGGTCAATACAGAGTTGACTGCGTAGAATCTCGGCCAAATATGATCCAAGTCCACAGTCATCCAGGATATGTTTGATGCCGTACGAGGCATTACATCCAACACACTGCTCCCATCCAGAATAATATTGTGGTTTAGACGAAAATGCCCAATAGTGCATCTTGTTAAAACGACTTGCTTTCTATGAGAAAGAGTATAAGATATCAATCATCTATCAAGAGTATAAGATAAATAGCATGCAGTTTATGGACCTGTAGACCCCATTTACCCTGCCTAAGGCGACGAATATATTTAAGAATACAAATATTCATAAAATCATAATATGGGATTTTAACTTTTGACAAAGCTTTACTAAGAGCAGGTTTGCCCCCCCACCCCACCCCCCGTGTTTACGACTGGGTTTCCATGGATACCAATATGACTTGGTGACAATATATTATCTTTACCTCTTTTAATTTGTTTTCGTTTGTTAGCGCGTTAGCGCAGCGTAATTACCCAGGGGCCTGTCACCAATGCGGTCAACGTTAGTTCAAGTCCAGTTCATGCTGGCTTCCTCTCCGGCCGTACGTGGGAAGGTCTGCCAGCAAAATGCGGATGATCGTGGGTTTCCCCCGGGCTCTGCCCGGTTTTTTCCCACCATAATGCTGGCCACAGTCGTATAAATGACATATTCTTGAGTACGGCGTAAAACACCAACCTAATAAATAAATAAATTAAACGTATGGCTAATATAAACTCTATCAAAAAAGAAACCCAACCCCCGTATTTTAGAGATTTTAATATTTAGTTTTAGGACGGCACAACTTTTTTCTTATTGAAGACAGAGGTCAGAAATTTGGCAGAATAATAATCAAGATGGTCATGTTTAAAACTTGTCTTTTAAAAAGTCATCTCACAGACACCATTTTCTCACCAGGGGGCGTCTTCCTCAGTATCTCGTATGACCACCACGAGCTGCAATCACTGCACGGCATCTCCTTGGACAAGAACGGATAAGACGCCGGATTCTCTCCTGGAGAATGTTGAAGCGTCTGTGGCGTTGGCTGACGTTGACGCACGTGTCGATCCAGAGTATCCCCCAGGTGTTCAATAGGGTTGAGGTCTGGTGATTTAGAGGGCCACGGCAAGACATTGAAGTTGGAATCCTGCAGAAAGTTCATTGTTGCACGTGCAGTATGAGGCCTGACGTTGTCCTGTTGAAAAAGCTGTGTCTGTTGGTCAATAATCGGGAGAAGGTGAGGCTATGACACGTGGTTGATGTAACGTTGGGCTGTCTTGTTCCCTGGAACGATCACCAAGTCTGATTTCTGGTTGTACGAGATGGCTCCCGAAACCATAACACTGCCTCCGCCAAATCTGTCCACCTGCCGGACGCAGATGGGCACAAAGCGTTCATGACGTCTCCTATACACACGCTGTCTTCCGTCGTGACGTGTCAAAAGAAAACGGGATTCATCAGAAAACCAGAGGCGCCTCCAGTTTTGTAAAGTCCATATCCTTACGTTGTTGCACCACCTGAGTCGTAGGCGTCGATGTAAAGGGCGTAGTACAGGTCCAACAACTGGTCTACAGGCACGTAAACCCGCTTCTTTCAGACGGGTCCTAATCGTTTGAGCCGACACTCTCCTCAAACCTGGTATTTGTGTGGCAGTCACGGTTGGTAGGGCATGCCGATTACGCAGGTGAAGGACCCGGATGTACCGATCTTGAAGTGGGATCGTGATTCTTGGCCTTCCACTTCTCGGGCGATCGTTGGTCGAATTAAAGTTGTTGTAACGGCTCCAAAATCGGGATATCGTTGTTTTGTGAGCATTTAGGTGTCGTGCAATAGTACCAAAGCTTTCTCCGGCTTGAAGACGACCAATGGCGATATTCGGTCGGCAGCACTCAGTCGCCACATTTTACCGACTGCCTTTCGTCGACGAATGAATGAATAAAATACGAAAGCACATGGGCTTTTATACACCCCCACACTATAACTGCCATTGACAAGATTTGCATGTGAATGGTTCTGTGTGCGATGTGACGTCATAAGCAATAAAATACACTTAGGAGAGAAAAGGCAGTTGTTTGGATGGTAATCTTCATTAAAAACGTGTATAATTTCATTACATTTGGCTAAAATTTAGTTTGGAAGCAATAACTTTATTCGAACGAATTTTTGATATCCGCGGACAGGGGCTGCGTTTCTTTTTTGACAGAGTTTATCAATGCTCGGATTTTTAAATTTATTATTTTCAATGGCCAAAAGGCAAGAACGCGAGTCGCTGCATATCAGTGTCCTCTGGCCATGCCCAGAAGATACGTATAAGGCCATGGGTATAGCCCTGGACGACACCTAATGCAACAGATGCTCCTATATTAAAATTTAATGAGCTTGTTTTACGACCTGCCGATAAAACTATCTTTAAAACCTCGACAAATCCAAAATCCAAGAGTAAACCAATGGATTAGACAATGACTGACGTAAAGCCATAAAGGACTGTAAAAAAGCTGAATGCAGATTTAATCATTGTCCTATTGATAATAACCTAAATCTGGTTCGTAATTTTAGAACTAAAGCTCATCGATTAATCAACTCCAAGAGACGATCTTGTTGGCGGAACTTTGTATCGGGCATTACGTCAAAAACATCTATGCGTAAGGTCTGGAGCATGGTTCAGAAACTTAAGGCCAAAAATAATAAAGCAAAAGTCCAGCATTTGAAAGATGGAGATAATATATTAACCTCTCCATGCGATATAGCCAATAAATTAGCTGAGACAATCTCCAAGAAATCTTCTTCTGAGAATTATACTTCAGAATTCCAAAATATTAAAAAGCAAAAGGAGAAAATGAAATTACCCTTTTCTTCTCGGAGTTTAGAAGATTATAACCGTCGTTTTAATATCAAGGAACTTACAACTGCATTAAGAAAGGCCCACGATACTGCTTGTGGTTTTGATATTGCATATTAAAAGTTTCTGATTCATTTCCCACCAGAGCCATTGGAGACACTCATGAACTTGCTGAATGATATTTGGATAACTGGTAATTTTCCACCATTAGGGAGGGAGGCGTATAGTATCCCGGTTCCCAAACCGAGTAAGGGTCATAGTGACCCAAATAATTACAGTCCCATAGCTCTTACCAGCTGTGTTTGTAAGACTATGGAACGGATCATTAACGATAGACTTCTGTAATTTCTTAAAACCAACAAAATTGTATGTAATATTCAATGTGGTTTTCGTCAAGGTCGATCTACTTTAGATCACGAGGATATGAGATTAGAAGGTTGCAATTTTTATCGGATCGTCAGTTTAAAGTACAGGTTGGGACCACTCTCTCTGACCCTTATGAGCAGGAAATGGGTGTACCCCAGGGCACCATTTCATCACCCACTCTGTTCAGCATAAAAATAAATAGCCTAGCCAACACATTAAGATCTGGCACAGAGGGTTCTTTATACGTGGATGATTCCGTTATATGCTACCGAGCTAAAATTATGAAGAACAGGACTACCCGCCCGGCGCGGTCGTCGTGCCTAACACCACGATCGTCCCGCTCTTCCAGACCCACGTGTCGATGGAGGCAAAGACGGATCCCGGTACTGAGCTGGCCAATCCGATCTGCCGCACGAACATGAAGTTCGACAAGGACACGGGCCTCCCCAAACAGGCCACATTCTTCGACTACACGAAGGCCCACCGCGACGCCAAGACTGGCAAGCTCACCTATGAGCCTTTAACCTTTGAAGGCCACCCGGAGAGGCGCACAATGTCCACCTAATCCGTCCCCACTCGGTCTTCAGCGGCATCGTCAACATGAACGCTGTCTGCGCCTCGAACATGGGCCTCTCCACTCCCTCAGAGATGGAGGTGGTCGTCGTGGACCCGCTCGAGCCACAGTATCACGGTCCACGACGTCTTCGAGGGAGACGAGCTCGACGACGGCGCCACCGCGGCCCCGCCCGCCGCAGCTCCACCCGCCGCGGCCAAGGCTCCGCCTGCCAGCCGCTGTATCACCAAGGGGGGTCGCTAGCGCAAAAAAATCCGGAGCCCGCGTTTAGGGTGGTGATTAATTGGTAACAGGTTGAGCTATAAACCAGGCCTTTTGCTGTTTTAGACCATGGGTTTGGGCCCCACACTGGGCAGATTTTTTTTACCCCCAGAGCATGGGGTTTGCCGCAATTCCAGACAAGTTCCCCGTGGGCACCTCCCCAGAACATCATTCGGAAAGAGCGTTTTTCAGCTCTTGCCGTGCTAGCTTTCGGCCGCGATCTATAAGCTGTTTTATTTTGTGCTTTCATTGATCTCTACGGCGTTGAATACCTTACGAGACTTGGCGCGTATCTCCTGCTTCAGATCAGAGTAGTTCTTGAGCTCCTGAACGATTTGCTTGAACTCTACGTCTGAAATAACACCATCAGATAATGCCGTAGATACCTGCACACGGATGCTGTTAAGTTTGGCCTCAGCCAACAGCCGTATATCGTTTTGTTTCTTGGCCTTTGCGTGAAGTCGGCGGATAACGAATTTTCCGGCGACATTTAAGACCCCGCAAGCTCGGGCCGCAGCTTCCATGGCCAAGACAGCAGGGGCTGCAATTATCGTTGTGAGTAGCCCGACGCCAGCAACCCCTAGGCCCAAACCGGCCGTGAGCATGGCTGAATCAAGGGCCTCGGTGGCCAAGACACCAAAAGGCCCGACGGAGGCCACGCTCAGATTCAAGCTGATTATGTATTTCGCTGATATACTGCAGGCGATGGGCGTGCGCCACGCTCTCCGGCGGCGCGGTCGGGGCCAAGGGGTGCTCATCCATGATCGTCGGCGCCCCGCTCTCCGGCGGCGCGATCAGGGCCAAGGGGTGCTCATCCATGATCGTCGGCGCCGCGCCCTCCGGCGGCAAGGGGTTTTCATCCGTGATCGTCGGATACAGTCGTCCCATATTGTCCGTCCTACGAATGAATAACGTCGGACAACTCTAAATTGTCCTCGTGACTACTAACACGAAAGAGGCGAAGGCCTATGCCGCACTCTACATAAATTTTATCGAGATTTAAAATGCTCCCTGTGACGACTCGTTTAGCCTCGAGAGAGCTCCGGATGACTGGGTCGCCCTGGGCCGGTAATTTGATCATAAGTCTGAGATCCTTTCCATTGTGCTCTACAGGCCACCTTATTTTCAACCCGGTAATCAAGGTGCAATGGCGACTGCCCGCGCCAAGTATGAGTTCGAAGATAAGTATAGATCCAGGGTTTAGTGGTAGTGCGGCCTTAAAATCGGTTTGCGCGGTAAGACGCACGGACCCTCCCACTGGCGACGCCATTAGTACGAAGTGGCCTCTTCTGTCCCAATCTAGAAGACAGCTGCCGGTTGCTACGTACGACACGAAATAGGTTCCGGAGTTGAAAACTTTTTTCACATCGATCACGGTGATCTGGACCGACATCGGGGTCACCTTCACATCTATCCACCAATCGGTGTCGCGAGCTCTGGTAAGAACAAAGCGATCTTCAAAGCGAATTAATGAGAGTTTTTATTCTTCATTCACCTCAGACGGCGACCTGCGCTCTTGCTCTGCAGTGGATGAGACATCTTCAAGGGAAGCAAACGTGGCAGGTTCTGCTTGCCCCCACGTAATCTTTTTGCGGTTGTACTTGCCACTTTGAAACTGAAAGGCGTAGATTTTACCTTCCTGGCCTTGAAGTTCGAACTCCGACACATCTGCCAAGTCGCTTAAAGAAGGCACGCAGACTTGGGACCGGCTACGTCCACCATACTCATTGTATTTCTAGGGTACCACTGAGGTACCCTACATTCATATACTTGCCGTCTTTATCTGAAAGCGCCACGGTCAAGTGCGTTATATAGTCGGCGCGCAAAGCTTTGTACTTTGGGTTGGGAAATGAAACCGTCTTCCCGCAGTTAATCCCTTCACCAGTCACGGCGATGGCTTTAAGTAGTGTGGAACCGCCACCGAAATCTGAGGTTATTCTCACGTTTTCTGAGGTGCTCAGTTCATCTAAATGCACAAAGACTTTTTTTGTGTGAGACTAAGTTAGGAAGCTTTTCACCCTCCACAGCCCCTCCTATGGGCGTCACCCCGTCGGAGAACCCTAAGACTGGGGCAAGCACTTGGAGCATTATGAAGGCATTTCTAGGGAGGGTAAGGACTAAGCGGACCGTGGCTTCATTCAATCCCAGAAAAACCCCATGCGGGCTGAATATGTCCTTGTCCAGCGTACAGACATTGTAGTAGCCCGTCGCCACTTCAACACGTTTGCCATCAAGCAAGAAGCCCACTCCGGTGGGGATATTCACCCAGGCCGTGTAGAATGTTATCTCGCGAAGGGCGGTTTTAAGGCGGCCTTCGAGGATGTTAAGGGCATAAGGCAGCGTGTGCTGTGCCCCATTTAGAACGTCAGTCAATGTGATGAACATCTTAGCCACAATGAACAGCAAGGCTTACAGGTTCAATAGAGAGCCCACTTACAAGGCCGGGGCATTTCATAGAATCCAAACCCACGCAGAGCAGCTCAGGCGATTTGACATCTACATCGATGAAAGGAAGGCCTTTCCGGTCCAGTTCACAGATGTGTTGGCCAAGTACCGGCTGCCAAAGATAACCAGCAATTCCATTGTTCAGGCCTGGAACACCAATCCTATGCAATTCTGGCAGAACCAAGTGAACCACGGGCTGTGGCGTATCTGCAAAAGACCATCTTTCCGCCCCTGACCAACGAAAAAGGGCCCTGTACACGTTCCATGTTTATTACCAAGTTAGGCGGATGTTGGAAAAGATAAAGGCCCCCCTGCCGCAAGACAGAGCGTGGGCGACATTCGACAACCCCTACGACAAGAGGGGCTACGAGAGGATTTGTAGGTTGTTACACGTAGATACGCACACAGACTGGAGGCGCAGTGGTGTGAATCACGGCCTCGGAGTGACATATTAATTTGTCACGGAAATGAGACCTTCGATCCGAGCAGGATGTCGTTCCCTAGAAAGCCTACAACGCTCCACGTCGTCTACATCGAGCAGGACGCCGAGGAGGCTTGGGCGTCGTTCATTGTCGACATATCCCAAGGATTCACGCAGCCGGGCGTAGAGAGCCTAAACGATTCCATCCGGACATATGTGTGGGCTATTTCAGGGGACCAAGCGCAAACAAGGGCGCGTATTCTAGGCACGGACACAGCCTTCGACGCGCAAAAACAGTTTGCCGCGGACGTTGAAGACGCTATTTCCTTTCTGGTCGACCTTCCGACTGCTATCAAACGCTACCAGGACGTGCTACAGTGTTGTAGACTTTGTGTATGGCATAGGCCTATATAGGGCCCTCAACGACATGCTTCTGCAGATCGGCCATGTGGCGAACTACAACAACAAAATCGTCGTGGCCACAGATGACCAGAAGCTAGGCGCCAATGAGGGTGTGAACGTTAAAGTGCCGGCCACTTTGCACATGCGCGCACCTGACCACGGGATGGTAAAGCCACAAGAAAGCGTCCCACCACCCACCGCGCGCGTTTAACATGTTGCTGGTGCCGGAGGCAAACAAAAACCCCTTTTTCCAAACCAAAAGAATCACGATGCGGAGAAGACAGCCATCGTCGTCGCTGGGGTTTGTATCGGCTTACTGCTGCTGTGGACTACGCGTTAAATACTTGCGAACAGCCACGAGCATTAGGCCACCTACTGCGACGACTAGAGCCCAGACATTATCGGTCAGCCACCCAGCCGCTTTCCCGAGAAGGTTCAGTAGCGAGGACACGATACTGCCAATAATACCCGGAATCGCAGCGGCAGCCTTCCCAGCCAGCTTGCCAAGGGCGCGCGCCAGGGACTGGAGACGCTTCTTCACCCATTCTTTAAGACCACGCCCGTCGGATGGAGGTGGCGTTGGCTAGATGCCCCCGACGGACCCGCCAGTCAGCGCCAACTTTATCGCTAGCCCCAGTGTCGAGATCGCCATCCCAATTGCCGTGAGAATGGAGACCACGGTTATTCCCTGCTGCCGGAAGAGGGTGCGGACGCGCTCGACCAGAGTGGTATCCTTGTGTAAGATGCGATTGATCGTCTGCTTGATGCGGCGTATTTGCGTGCGCAGGGCTTCGGCTGATAAAGAGGCTGCTTCGAGACGGGCCACCCTCTCGTCCTCGAGATTCCTTATCCGGTCTGCGATCCGACGCCGACAGAATTCATCAGGCGCCTCCTCCAACTTCTGTTTTTGTTTTGCAGTGCCCTTATCGAGACTTAACAGCTTGGCGAGGTTATTCGCGTGTTCGCCTTCCGAGGTCTGCAGTGCCTTGTCAAGCCCTAGAAGTTCTTGCATGGGAAGAGGAGGGTTGTTTATCGTTTCAAGAGCCCGCCCGACCTCACTCTTCGTCAAGCTTGTTTCCAGTGTGTGGACAGCATCAGCGGCCTTTTTCGCTGGTTGGCTTAAATCCTTCAGCTCCATGGTATCTGCCTCGCCGGCCGCGGCACCGAGTTCTGAACTCGTTGTCTCCAGGGCTGCGACTGCTGCCGGATGTAACGATGTCTGTTCTTTGGTTTTGCTCTTCCAATCTATAAAGCCCAGCCCCCTTTCCCCACTAACAACATTAATCCCTCCTTTATTGGCGACTGTTGAGATGGCTAGCGGTTCACCTGTTCGTTTGGTGATGATGTCGAGATTGGGGTGGGCCACGAGTCGCAGACACCCTTGGACAACCTCAAACTTCGTGTAATCGCGAAAGAGGGGGGTAAGGTTGGGATCCGCCTTCGCCAACGCATCGTAAAAATCATTAACGGCGGCCTGCGTCAGCTCTCGTTTAACGTTTCTGGCGGTCGCTCCCCGGCTTTGTTGCTCGGGAACATTATCACCTGCAAGGAGAGGGGTCTGCTCGTCGTCGTTGTTGTCCTCTCGGTTGTCGTCGAACGCCGGGTTATCAAAGTCATAGTCTGCCATAATCCTCGTATTGAACATTCAAGGTATGCCTTCAATACACAATGGATGCATACGGACGCAGGCTAAACCCCTTCAGAACACTCCGTAAGCCTCCCGGGGTACAAGGTGAACGGCAGTCCGTGGTCGTCACCAATAACCCGGGTACGATCGACCAGAATCAACAACTCTTGGTCCGCTTCCCCAACCTCGGCACAAATGACCTCATTGTGCCCGTTACCGTGCGCTTGGCCTTCTCGATCACGATCAATTCATCCGACCCGAACGCCACAGTGGTCGGGAATCTCGGACGCGCAGTAGTCAAGAAAACCACGATCAGAATCAGCGGGAATGGGGTAATGTCCATCGACGACTCTGATGTGTTTCATTGCTACGGCGACTTATGGCTGACCAAAAACGAACGGCGGAATGCGGCCTACTAAGGCATCGGCAGCGAAAACATGCTTAAAATTCGAGTCGGATCGGAGGACGTATGTGACGACGATGCTGGAGAAAATGCCATCGCTCACGCCTTTGGCAACCGGTTCCACATTTCCCTAGACTTTGAGCTTCTAGATAGCCACATGCCATTCTACCAGAGTGCCTTGGCTGACCGACTGGAGTACGAACAGACGTTCAACAATTACGGCCGGGTCATAAAGACAACAGACGATGCCGACGCGACTTACACCATCGACAACATCAGCCTGGAGTTCGATATGGTCACCAAAGAGGAGCTCGCTAGACAGATCCGCACCCAGTTTGCCGGGGGCGTCTCCATACTGTATGATCGCGTCCTCCACCACCGAAAGTTTGTGAAGGAGAAGTCTGATACTCTCTGGAACATAAACCTGAACACGCCCACGAGAGCAATGAAGGGCATCCTCATGCTGTTCAAGGCTAAAGGAACCCCGTGGGGGAGGAGGTCGGAATCCTTCTACAACCCAACGATCACCAAAGTAGAAGTCACAATAGAAGGGGTCCCCAATCAGCTGTACAGCCAGGGCATGCGGGCGTACCAGCAATGGGGCGAGGTCATCAAGTTCTTCACCAGCTCACCCCTACGAAAGGGGGACCCTGAGGTGGCCAGGGTCGTAAAAGCCTTAGGCCTGGCAAACGTGTTCCTGGAAGAGTTCTTGACGTCCAAGCACGCCTTCTGGCTTGACCTGAGGACAAGCGACTTTGACGAGCTGCATGGCAGTGGGAGGCGCGTGATGAACGCCAGCGAGGGGATTAAACAGGTGACAAAAGAGAGAGAAGAGCCCGGCGTGTTGAACGTATATCTATGTGAACATGGACGCAAAGCTTTACATCTAGAATGGTAGATTTCTGGCGCGCTTTATTGATGACGCCATGAATACCGACGAGCTTATTGACGAGATTCTGGGCGCAGATAAGGAGCCCGGGCTCAGCCAACAGCCCGGCCGAAGCCAACAAGATGATGCACGGCAGCTCAGGGATAGGCTGGCGTCACTTGCGGCGGGTGGGCAGGCCAAGCGATATCTGGGAAAAGACGTAACAGCCGCTGAGATCGACGCCATTAGCGATGAAGACGTTGAAAGGTTGTACTCCCGGTACGACGCTAAGCTCGGTGCGCGGAAAATTAACGGTCTCGGAGGTATGTTCTTGAGATCATATGTAAGGGCGGCCAGCTGGCTCCTACCCTACCTATCCCACCCGAGAATCAATGCTCATGGCACAGCTCGCCACCGACCCATTTGTTGAAGCGGTGATTAGCAGTGCTAGCTGCTGGCTGTACTACTGCTATGTTAAGTACTTAGCTGACCACTGCTCATTTAAACACCACTGCTGTCCTAGAAATAAGCCGTATGATCCAGAGGAACATGAGTACAACGAATACGGAAGGCTCGAAGGAAGTGGAGAGGGTCACAGCGGATTCTACGAATGACGGCCCTGCGAAGAATCCCCAAAAGGTCCTTGCGGGTCGAGCGGGTGCTGCAGCGAGAAAGGCCAAGGCTGAAAAGCTCAAGGACGAGCTTCGCGAAGCTAAGGCTGCTTTGTCTGGCGCAGCTGATTCTACTAAGAAACAGCCAAAGGAACCAGATTCTACGAAGGAGGGGGGAGCCACAGATTTTGCGAAACGACTTGATTCTACGAACGAACGGGCACACCAAATCACCCACTGGAGGGCGCCCCTGGCGTTATTAGGCGTTGGGAGCCTTGCAGTGTTAGTGTTGCTACGCGTGTGGCGCAGCCGCGATACAGCACAACAAGATATTACGCCTGTTCCTTCGCAAGAACAGAAACTCCATTTAAATACACGTCGCGACCCTTTCTATATAGAGCGACATGTCTACTCCACCCAGTGACGGAAAAGTGCTAGTCAACGCGGCCTACCACGCCGCTGTGGTCTCTCTCCTGGCTACTGGGTTCGCCCGTCTCGGCCAGATGTTACTGAAAGGTGCCCTCCCGAAGCTGGACTTAACACCCCGTGGACGTCGGCATGGTCATTGCAGATGTAGGCCTGGCCATGTTTTCGAAGGAGTTGCTAATTAAACAGGGGCTCCTTCCTCCCAATATAATCAAGTAGTAATGGCCTCCATCGAATGATGATGGGCGGCGCCCTCGTAAACGCTCTGGCCTTCAGCGGGAGCAACTATATGTTTTCGATGCTGAGGAGTTCCGGTGTCGACGAAGAGCGGAGGCGCCATGACCGCGCTGTAGAGCAGCTCCAAGCCGCCCAGGAAAAATTGGCCCGAAAGCGTACTGAGCGCTTGGACTGGATCAATGATGAAGTCCGCCGCCAGGGCCACGCTGTCCAAACGTTCCGAGATGTCGACGCTGCAAGGGTATTCTAGGGTCACGGGCAAAACTCTTACACGCAATGCACGCGAGGCGCTGCTGCGCTCAGAGCCACAACTCTCCGATTTCTATGTGCCTAGTAAAGAACAAAAATACCGCGAGATAACCTTCGTCATCCTGAGAATGTGTGTGGTGGGGGTGTGAGTTACGGAATCGCAAAACTCACCAAGTAATCCGAACTAAGTGTGCCGGACTCGCCATCGAGCTCCTCGCCGTATGGCAGGCACGATCTTAGTAGTGAGGTAGTTCTGCGCACGCAAATACGCCGCGAGGATTAACATCTTTTTTTTCGAAGAAAAAGGAAGAGCCATTTTAGCCCCGTGGAGGAATTCGGTTGGGGATGTTATCTCTCTTCGGGATACCATGAACGTGGCAACTCTTCAAAGAGGGTCTGTTAGAGGGCGGCTAGATTACCTTGATGACATGGCTAGTAAGGTGTCTGTTCGCCTGGCAAATATCTACTACATCCCTCGTGGGTACTGGAAGGGTCTCTCGGCCATCCAGAAACTTGCCACTGCGGCTAAAGTCTCCGAAGATGTGGTCCGGGCCTGGCTGAAAAAGCAGGCTATCAGGCAGATATACCTGCCCCATCCCCGAAAAATACTGACGCCTATGTTCGATGTTTCCACGCCGAATGACATCCACCAAGCCGATCTTCTATTTCTATCACATGATCGGCGAGGCCGGAAGATGTAAAAGTACGGGCTGACAGTTGTTGATGTCGCTTCTCGCTTTAAGGAGGTGGAACCTCTGGCTACTAAAGATTCCAAAGAAGTCGCTGAGGGTCTCTCCCTTGCATTTACAAGCGGGGACCCCTGAGATGGCCTAAGCTTCTCCAAGTTGAACCTGGGCGCGAGTTCATGGGTGCAGTGAGCCAACTGCTGGCCAAACACGATGTCACAGTCCGCCGAGGCCACGTGGATATCCACCGAGACCAAGGCATAGTGGAACGTTTCAACCGTACTCTGACTGACCGGCTCTTTGGACATCAGTACGTCCAGGAGATGCGCCTCCCTCCCGAACATTGGTCTACTGCATGGGTGGCTCGGCTGCTCTCTGTTGTGGCCGCTCTGAATAACGAGACAACGAGTCTGAATAACAAGACTGACCGGTAAAAAGCCGAAAGACGCCATCAAGGCACAAGAGGTGCCACATAAGCCTTCCTCGACGGTTCCAGGTCGTCCCGTTGGACTTAATGAGCGGAAGATCCCCTAGGGTGTTGGCGTTCGTTATCTCTACCAGCCTGGAGAGGTGGAGGGCGGTCGGCGTCGCTCGATTGATCCTGTGTGGTCTCTAGAGATATATCGGCTGGTGCGCTCTGTCTCAAAGCCTAATGAGCCCGTGCTGTACTATCTAGACGATACGTCGGATGGCCCGCGACGGGGCTTCGTTCGTGAAGAGTTGCTTATAGTACCTCCCGATACTCAGTTTCCCCCGGATGGGGTTCTACGACGCTAGTAGTTCCTCTTCGAGAAGATATCTATTCCAGCCCATCCTGCGGGCGCCGTCAAGGAGGCGCATCTTTATGGCCATAAGCCAAGGATGGTGGGGAACGCCTTATCTAGAACCCCGTCAATGTCACCGGCCTCTAGGAGGGCCTCCTCTTTGCTGCGAAGCACTGGGCTGGTATACTGTTCAATGCCATCGGCGTTGTCCTTTCGCAACTAAACCCTGAGGCCCAGTTGGAACTTAGCCTGGAGTGCCAGGATCTCTTTTTCAAGCTTCTGGCGAATAATGGCTCGAATTTCTTCTAAGAAGGATACTGGGTCCATCCAAACACCTTCGGGCAACGTTCATCTTCCAGACCCAGAGGAAATTCCTAATGGCCCTGCCGGTGTTAATGAATTCTAGTTTCTTTTCACCCTGTATTCCGCCTAGCAATTCATCCAACTCCTCGTTACTGAGGAAGTTCTTGTTGTCTTGCTTCAACTTTTCGTTACTGGTTGAGTTCTTGTTGTCTTGCAGTTGCTTCCACTCAGCCACAGCCGTTTTATGCCTGTCGAGAATCCCCTGCAATTCTTCCAAGGCATTGCGGGACCGTGGGTACTTAGGCCGCACACCAATGAGCGTCTCAAACTCCTCCCGTAGTGCTCACGCTTTTTGATGGTGCCTCATTGTACGCGCCGATATCATCATTATACTAATAAAAGCATCTCTCTAATTGTAAATTTCGATAGCCGCCAGCCGTTTGAACTCGTCCAAGAAAGCCTTGAGCCTCCACTTCCTTTCACACGTCTGGACCCTTTTATATCCGCAGGCCATGCAAAGCCGAAATCGGTTTTAAACGCCTCGACCACAGCTAATACATGGCTGGGTGCCAAGACCCTTGCGCAGACGCTCTAGGTGAGCCCCGCAGTACTCCCCCAGACAACTCTGACCACAGAGCTTTGTGTAACCCATGAGAAGCCACGGGCAATTATTATTATTATACCCTTTGGCATGTTGTATTTATCGAAGTATACCTGGTGCAATGGGTATGTCTAATAAGACCCGAGAAGGGGCTGGGGGCCTCTATTTGTTCTGGGGAGGGCCCCAGGGGAGGGTGCGCCAGAACCGGCGTTGTGTATACGCCACGAGATGGGGCTGGGAGCCCCTATTTGCCAGAGGGAGGGTGTTCAGGGAATGGGGGGCTGGGGGGCTCTATTTGTTCTGGGGAGGGCCCCAGGGGAAGGAGGTCAAGAACCGGCATTGTGTGGGGGATGGTGTTCAGGGAATGGGGGGCTGGGGGCCTCTATTTGTTCTGGGGAGGGCCCCAGGGGAGGGTTCGCTAGAACTGGCGTTGTGTATACACCACGAGATGGGGCTGGGAGCCCCTATTTGCCAGGGGGAGGGTGTTCAGGGAATGGGGGGGGGGGGGCTCTATTTGATCTGGGGAGGGCGCCTGGAAAAGGGTGGTTCAGAACCGGCATTGTGTATACTACTAGACGGTTAATGTTTTCGATGTGATAGGGTGAACATCAAAAATAAAACAATAAGTACAGACATTTTTAAAATCATATAAAAGAAAAATAAAAGTTAAAATTCAAAAACAAGCATATTTTAAAAAGTTATATACATATAGATTTCTAGACATATTGTTTATCTATTAATGTTTAAGACAATTAAAATTTATATTTTATGATATAGGCCAATGGCTTTCAAAATTTTGTGACAACATCTCCAGCGATGCCGTCAAATAAATCATATATAGAGTTGACTGCGTAGAATCCCTGCCCAACATGCACAGTCAAGCAAGGTATGTTTGATGCCGTATTAAGCATCAACACACACGGGAGCACTGCTCCGATCGAGGATAAAATTGTGTTACGACTCCTTGTTAAAACTACTTGGTCTCTACGAGACTTTTTGCAAGTATAATTACTGTAGCCAATGACCAGGTGAATAGCATGCAGTTTATTATGGACCTGCAAGTTCCATTCACCCTCCCAAAGACGACGAATATATTTCAGAATATCAGACTTCACGTAAGTATAAGGAATTTCAACTTTTGATATGGATTTATTTAGGGTAGCCTTTGCCTCCCTGTCCACGACTGTGTTTCCGGGGATACCAATATGTCTTGGCATCCAACAGAATATATCTTTACCTTTTTTAATTACTTTTCTGTGTAAGGCGAACATTTCCAGTATTTCAGGGCACGCCCAGAAGAAACATATGATAAGTCCAGGAAAAGTGTACTGGCCTCTGCAGAAAACATTGAAGGCGAAAGACGAAGAGAAGTGACCCGTTGTTCGAAGACAGCCTCAGCCTCAACTCTCTCCCCATCGTTTGACACATCAGTATATATAAATTTGTAATCTGGATAATTACCCTTAATTTCCTCAAAGCCTTGCAGAGTTATAAAAGCATTTGTATTGGATTTATTATCTTTATGAAGATCTAATATCATTTCAGGCTGTGGGAAAAGCCATAGAGGGGACTCTGGAAAAGAAACAGGAGCTATGTCCACAAGTTAAATGTTGGCTTCCACAATATGATCCCTAACACGAACACCGAACGAAGGGATCTTGTTAGGGCATTTAGTGGTCTACATATCATGGATTGAAAACAGTCGCAGGCAGAGTTTGTTGGATGAGCTTTAAGCTTTGTAGCATATTGAAGGCTCAGTTCAACACGCCTTTGAATAAGGCTCGCTAGCTTCTACGTATAAAATCTCTACTGAAGAGGTTCTAAAAGCACCCCCCCCCCCCGTGGGGTTCTCGGGGTGATAAGAATAGGACCTCAGCCCTTTAGGCAAGCTTGTCGTAAAAGTCGACTAACCTAGAGCTCTCCTGTGTGAGCCCGGCGAATATAATAGGCTCACATCTTCTAGGTTGTTTGAGAGGCAACCGGGAAGCGACCTGTTTGCCGTGGGTTGCGACCCGTAATCTCCGAGGACGGGATCCTGGTGGCTGATGGTGTGTTGGTCTTGCAAGATCCTCACGCCCAACACTCCACTTTGGCCCTTGCTTGGAGAGAGACGGCGGGTCGGATGGTCCCGGTCCGATCAATAGGCTGGTCGCGTCAAGCCCTACACTTGATCCAGTTTGATATTCTTTCACGCACGGTGATGTTAAGTTTGAGTTTTTCCCCAGACGTTCTTGTTCGGGATCAGTATAGAAGGCGGTGGGTCAATCGGGTAGATTGAGTTTAACCTTGTTGGTATAACTCAATCTGTTAGAGTATACCTTGCGTGGATTGCGTGCTTCTGTTCTCTGCTGGTCATCCGCAGAGGTAGATTCGCCCTTGTTGGCACTTCGTGGCGGGTGGGGGACACGTAAGGTGAAATTAATAAAACATACATTATGGCCTCGTCTCAACCTTCAAGAGTCGTTGGTTAAAAAAAGGAGAAATGAGTTTCCACTAGAAATTGAAACAGAAAAAGATTATTTTCCTACATTTATGGTTATATCAAATAAAAATGAAGGCAACATGAAAATAAACCTATTCGTATTAAAAAAAAACAGTAGAAAGTTATGCAGGAACGTTAAAACAGGTAAAAAATGAAATCTGGAAACATTTCCATTTGTACTTAAAGAAAACGTTAGAAAGTTATGCTGGAACTCTGAAAAAAGTCAAAAAAATGAAATCTGGGAACATTTTGTTGGAAGTTTCCATACAACAACAATATATAAATTTACTAAAATTTCAAATTATAGGAGAGCAGCCTGTTTCTGTTTCTCCACATAATACATTAAACTGCTGTCATGGCATAATTCGTGACAGAGACCAGGACCTTTCCGAACAAACTGAACGAAATATAACTGAAAATTTAAAACACCAAGGAGTGATAAAAGTAAAACGCTTCGAAATTAAAAGAACTGGGAATCTCATTAAAACCAACACATATATGTTAACATTCAATAAACCGTCACTTCCGTCATCAATATTTATCGGGCCATATAGTGTAAGGGTGGAGTTGTTTATACCCAACTCATCCCGGTGTTTTTCCTGCCAGCTGCTTGGCCATGACAGGAGTCAATGCCGCTACACACTGGTCTGTTTTACATGTGCGGAAGCAGGTCACGAGGGCTTCCACTGCACAAAAACAATAAAATGTTTCAATTGTAATGGAGCCCTCGGCCTCTTCCAAAGACTGCCTTCTCTTCAAAAAATAAAAAAGAAATCATACCCCTAAAGTGTGAAAACAATATATCATACCAGGAAGCGAAGCGTCTGGTCTGGCCCTACTACATCCACATATGCCAATGTTGTAAGGAAAACCACTGTTTCTGTAGGGGTCCAAACAACTTTTACTTGGCCCATTGGCAAAGAGCATCCACAGCAACTGGTCATGAATTCCTTAAATAAGAAAGCCAGCTCCTCATCACAAACTGATATAAGCCTAACTAAAAAACATTCTTTGATTCTTCACAGAAAGCAACGAGTGACAAAAATAACTCTGAGAAAAATCATAAAAGGGATAAAACTAGTGGCCTCCTGGAGCGTCTCTCCAAGGCCACTAGGGACCCAATCGAAACTTATAATAACTTTGGATCGTTGGAGGACGTTGATCCGTCGACATCATGTGCAGACGTGATAAATACATCATCTGCACCTGGGAGATCTCCTAGTAGATCTCCCAAAAAGGGTCGTCCTCGGTCCAGACATAAATCCCCCATACGCCTTCCTCCATAATGTCTTCCTTAGACAAAATTATACAGGTGGATTGTCGAGGTCTTAAGGTAAACTTTATCAAAATAACACAGCTAATTCAATCTTTAAATCCAGTAGCCCTGTGTCTTCAGGAAACTCTCCTGAAGACATCTCACAAAAATAAAATAACTCTTAAAAATTATTCATTATATAGTACTTGTTGAAGTGAAGAAGAGCGAGCTGCAGGCGGCTCTCCTATCTTAATCAATAACAATGCTATTCACAGCCCTGTTGCTCTGAATACAGGCTTCAGGCTGTGGCTGTCCGTGTTTCATTGTCTGAAACAATCACATTATGTTCAGGGTACATTCCCCCGAACATTTCTTTGTCAACTTTCAAGTTACATAATTTAATAGAACAGTTGCCAAAACCTATGATACTGGGGGATGTTAATTTCCGTAACCCTCTTTGGGGCAGTAATAACAATAATAATAAGGGCAAGATAGTGAAAAATTTCTTATCTAAGGAGGAACTGTTATTTCAGTGATGGTTCTAATACCTATTTACATCCGTGTAATGGCACTTATTCTGCTATCGATCTAACTATTACAGATCAATCACTTCTTGATTTTTGTTGAAAGGTGCATGACGATCTTTGTGGTAGTGACCATTTTCCTATAATCCTAGAGCCTATCACTTCTAATTCTTTAGAACATGTAGCTAGATGGAAATTCGATAAAGCAGATTGGATCGCATTTGAGATGTTCTGTGAGGCTGATATTACCCCCAGAGAAATCCAATGCAGCATATGATCCTATATTAAAATTTAACAAGCTTGTTTTACGAGCTGCCGATAAAACTATCCCTAAAACCTCGACAAATCCAAAATCGAAGAGTAAACCCTGGTATAATCAGGTCCTTAAAGCCAATAAGGACCGCAAAAAGGCCAAGCGAAATTTTAATATATGTCCCAATGATAATAACTTAAACCAGGTTTGTATTTTTAGAGCTCTTGGCTCGCCGATTACTCAAGTCCAACAGATGATCTTGTTGGCGGAACTTTGTTTCGGGCATTACGTCAAAAACACCTATGCGTAAGGTCTGGAACATGGTTTAGAAACTTAAGGGCAAAAAAAAAATAAAGCCAAAGTCCAGCATTTAAATGATGGAGATAATATATTAACCTCTCCATCTGATATAGCCAATAAATTAGCTGAGATTTCCAAGAAATCTTCTTCTGAGAATTATACTAAAGAATTCTAAAATATTGTAATCCAAAAGGAGAGAATTAAATTGCCGTTTTCTTCTAAACGTTTAGTAGATTATAATCGTCCTTTTCACATCGAGGAACTTACAACTGCATTAAGAAAGGCCCACGATACTGCTTGCGTTCCTGATAACGTATATTATAAACTTCTTAACCATTTGCCACCTGAGCCACTTGAGACTCTCTTGGACTTGCTTAATGACATTTAGATAACTGGTAATTTCCCATTGTCGTGGAGGGAAGTGTGTATTATCCCGCTTCCCAAACCTGGTAAGGATTATACCGATCCAAATAATTATCGTCCCATAGCTCTTTCCAGCTGTGTCTGTAAGACTATGGAACGGATGATTATTGATAGACTTGTTTGGTTTTTCGAAACTAACAGGCTTTTATCTAATGTTCAGTGTGGTTTTCGGCAAGGGAAATCTACCATGGATCACCTTGTTCGATTTCAAACTTTTATTCGCGATGGCTTCATCAATAAAGGAACATGTGGTGTCCATATCTTTTGACCTTGAAAAGGCCTACGACACGACAAGGAAATATGGTATTTTAAAAGGTCTCGCGAATATGGGTCTTAAAGGTCGCTTACCTATATTTATATCACAATTTTTATCTGATTCGTCAGTTTAAGGTACGGGTTGGGTCCACTCTTTCTAACTCTTATAAGCAGGGAAATGGGTGTACCCCAGGCAGCGTTCTATCACCAACTCTGTTTAGCATTCAAATAAATAGCCTAGCAAAAACCTTAATATCTGACACAGAGGGTTCTTTATACGTGGATGATTTCCTTATATGCTACCAAGCTAAGAATATGAATAATATCAAACGTCAGTTGCAGTTTTGTCTCAATAAGATCAAGAAACTGGCAACTGAAAACTTTTTTAGATTTTTAACGTGTAAAACCGTCGGTATAGATTTTTGTAATAAACGGAAACTTCATCTTGACCCTGAGCTTAATTTTTGTGGTAAACAGATTAAAATTGTTTATATAGCTATAATATTTTATAGTAAGCTATCTTTTATACCTCATATTAAAATGCTTAAAGCTAAATGTACAAAGGCTCTCGATATAACTAAGGTCTTGTCTAGCACCGATTGAGGTGCTGACCGATCAGTTTTACCTAATTTATATCGTTCTCTTGTGAGATCTAAATTGGATTATGGATCCATCATTTACGGTTCCACTAGGAAGTCGTACATTAAAATGTTGGATCCTGTTCATCATCAAGGTTTGAGGCTCAGCCTTGGTGCTTTTAGAACCTGCCCAGTATAAAGTTTATACGTGGAGGCAAATGAGCCTTCTTTATATCATCGACGTATAAAACAGAGCCTTCAATATGCTGCAAAGCTTAAAGCTCATCCAACAAACCCTGCCTATGACTGTGTTTGTAATCCATCATATGTGGATAAATTTAATAAATGTCCTAACAGTAGCCCTTCGTTCGATCTTCGCATACGCGACCATATTGTTGAAGCTAACATCAAGCTGGAGGATATAGCTCCGGTGTCTTTTTCGGAGTCTCCTACATGGCTTCTCCCACAACCTAAACTAATATTTGATCTTCGTAAATATAATAAATCAAGTACAAATCCTCTTCTAATTCAGCAAAGTTTTGCTGCAATCAAGGCTGATTATATGGATTATAATTTATATATACTGACGGGTCATAGGATGGAGACAGGGTTGCGGCTGCGGCTATCTTAGAGCAGCGGGTCACTTCTCTTTGTCTGCCACCTTCATCTTTTATCTTTTCTGCAGAGGACAGAGCTCTACTTCTGGCCTTATCATATGTTTCCTCTGGGCATGCCCAGAGGGGCAGTGATATGCTGCGACTCGCTGTCTTGCCTTTTGGCAATTCAGAATAATAAATTTAAAAATTCACCGAAACTTTAGATCAGAGGCAAACATAGAAAACTAATTAAGAGGTGAAGATATTATATTCTGTTGGATACCAAGTCACACTGGTATTCATGGAAATACAGTCGTGAACAGGCAAGCGAAAGCTTCCCTGTATAAACCTGTGTCTTGGGTTAAAATACCGTACACTGACATAAAATCTAATATTCTTAAATATATTTGTCGCCTTTTGCAGGTTGAATGGGACTTGCAGATCCATAATAAAGTGCATGCTATTCACCCGGTTATTGGCTACAATGCCTATACTTGTCAAATGTCTCGTAGAGACCAAGTAGTTTAAACTAGGTGTCGTGTTCCGCGCTCTCATCTGACACACAATTTCATCTTAGATGGGGGCTGTACTCCCGAGGGTGTTGGATGTGATGCACAATATGGCATCAAACATATTCTGATTGACTGTAGACTTTGTTCATGTTCGGCAAAGATTCTACACAGTTAACTGTATATATGATTTATTTGACAGCATCGCTGTCTGAAATATTTATAGATAAAAAGTTATATACATATAGCTTTCCAGATGTACTATTTTTTAATATGCTGGTTTTCGAGTCTCCAGTCGCTCAGGTGGTAAATGATTCAAAAACTTATAATATACATTATCAGGACCACATTCAGTATCGGGGCCATTTTTAATGCAGTTTTATGTTCGTCGATATTAAAAGGACAATTATAATCTTCTAAATTCTTAGAAGAAAAGGGCTACTTAATTTTCTCCTGGTTTTTACAACGTTGGAATTTTTTAGTATAATTCTCACAAGAAGATTTCTTTGAAATTGTTTCAGCTAGTTTTCAGCTATATCGGGTGGAGAAGTTAATATATTATCCCCATCTTTCAAATGCTGAACTTTTGCTTTATTATTTTTGCCCTTAAGTTTCTGAACCATGTTCCAGACCTTACGCATGGGTGTTTTTGACGTAATGCCCGAAACAAAGTTTCGCCAACAAGATCGTCTCTTGGACTTGAGTAATCGACGAGCCTTAGCTTTAAAAATACGAACCTGGTTTATGTTATTATCATTGGGACATATGTTAAAATTCCTCTCGGCTTTTTGCGTTCTTTAATGGCTTTGCGACAGTTCTTATCATACCAGGGTTTACTTTTGGATTTTGGATTTGTCGAGGTTTTAGGGATAGTTCTATCGGCAGCTCGTAATACAAGCTCGTTAAATTTTAATATAGGATCATTTACTGCATTGAGAGTGTCTGGAGTGATATCAGCCTCACAGAACATCTCAAATGCGATCCAATCTGCTTTATCGAATTTCCACCTAGCTACACGTTCTAAGGAATTAGAAGTGATATGCTCTAGGATAATAGGAAAATGGTCACTACCACAAAGATCGTCATGCACCCTCCAAGAAAAGTCAAGGAGAAGTGATGGATATCTGATAGTGAGATCGACAGCAGAATAAGTGCCATTACCTAAATGTACATAGGTATTAGAACCATCATTGTAATAACATAGTTCTTCCTTACACAAGTAGTCTTCGACTATCTTGCCCTTATTATTATTGTTGTTACTGCCGCATAGAGGGTTATGAGAATTAAAATCTCCCATTATAATAAACGGTTGAGGCAATTGTTCTGTAAGATTATGTAACTGAGAAGCTGACAAAGAAATGTTCGGAGGTATATACACCGAACATAATGTGACTGTTTCATATAATGAAAAACGAACGGCCATAATCTGAAGCTCTGTATGCAGAGCAACAGGGCTGTGGATAATACTGTTATTTATGAAGATCGAGGAGCCGCCTGCAGCTCGCTGTTTTTCATTTGAATAAGTACTATATAACAAATAATTTTTAAGGGCTACTGTCTCTTTGTCAGATGTCTTCAGGTGAGTTTCCTGAAGACACCGGACTACTGGATTTAATGATTGAATTAGCTGTGTTATTTCAATAAAATTTACGTTAAGACTTTGACAATTCTTTTGTATAATTTTGTCTAAAGGAGACATAATGGAGGAAGACGTATTAGGGATTTATGTCTTGACTGGGGACCACATTTTTTGGGAGATCTACTAGGAGATCACCCAGGTGTAGATGATGTATCCATCAGGTCCGCACATGAAACTGAAGGATCGACATTCTTCAACGATCCAAAATTATAATAAGTTTAGATTGGTTCCCTAGTGGCCTTAGAGGGACGCTCCATGGGGCCACTAGGTTTATCCTTTTTATGATTTTTCTCAGATTTATTTTTGTCACCCGTTGTTTTTTGTGAAGAATCAATGGGTTTATTACATTTAGATTTATTATCACATGATGCGTTGTCAGATAAAGAAAGTACTGGATACTTATGTAAAGTATTAGGTATTTTAGATAGGTTGATATCAGTCTGAGATGATGAGCTGGCTGTCTTATTTACGGGTTTCGTGACGAGTTTCTGGGGCTGTTCTTTGCCAATGGGCCAAGTAAAAGTCGTTTGGACCCCCACAGAAACAGTGGGTTTCCTTACAACATTGGCAAATGTACATGTGGTAAGGCCATGCGTGACAGAGACCATAGGCTTCGCTTCCTGATAGGATATATTATTTTTACATTTTAAGGTTATAATTTCTTTTTATTTTTTGAAAAGAGGGCAGTCCTTGGAAGAGGCCATGTGGGCTCCGCTACAATTGAAACATTTTATTGTTTCTGTGCAGTCAAATCCCTCCGCACACCTAATGCAGACGAGTGTGTTGAGGCATTGACTCCAGCCATGGCCAAACCGCTGGCAGGAGAAACACCGGGTGGGGTTAGGTATAAATAACTCCACTCCTACGCTATACGGTCCGACAAATATAGATGACGGAAGGAAAGGTCTGTTAAAAGTTATCATATAAGTGTTCCCTTTTATCAGATTTCCATCTCTTTAAATTATGAAGCGTTTGACCTTTATCACTCCTTGATGTTTTAGTTCTTTAGTTATTTTTTGCTCTGTCATTTCAATAAGGTCCTGGTCTCTGTCACGAATTATGCCGTGACAGCAGTTTAATGTATTATGTGGAGAAACAGAAACAGGCTGCTCTCCTATATTTTGAATTTTTAGTAAATTTATATATTGTTGTTTTATGGAAACTTCCAACAAAATGTTCCCAGATTTCATTTTTTTTTACTTTTTTCAGAGTTCCAGCATAACTTTCTAACGTTTTCTTTAAGTACAAATGGATTTATTTTCATTTTGCCTTCATTATTATTATATATTACTCAGAAGGTAGGAAAATAAGTATTTTCTCCTTCAATATCTAATGGAACTCCATTTTTTCTTTTTTTAGCAACGACTGTTGTAATTACAGATGAAGCCATGTTATATTTTATTTAATTTCACCCTACGTGTCCCCCACCCGCCACGGAGTGCCAACAATGGCGAATCTACCTCTGCGGATGACCAGAAGAGAATAAAAACAGGGAATCCACGCAAGGTATACTCGAACAGATTGAGTTATACCAAAAGGTTAAATTCAATCTACTCGATCCACCCATTAGGACACAGACCCCCATTACAACTTCCGTTTTTCGGTAGGGACGAGTGTAGTTCTGTGAATTTTAGGGTATAAAGTCTTTTTTTGCTCCCAGGCGTCCATTTTAGGTGCACAGGTGCATGCTTAGTATTAAAATACTGAAAACTGTCTAAACTTTTGAGGTATGAGCTTTATTGATGATTTTTTTTTTTTTTTTTGGATTGGTGTTTTACGCCGTCCTCAAGAATATTTCACTTATACGACGGATTATGGTGAGTGGAAACCGGGCAGAGCCCGGGGGAAAACCACGACCATCCGCAGGTTGTTGGCAGACCTTCCCACTTACGGCCGGAGAGGAAGCCAGCATGAGCTGGACTTGAACTCACAGCGACGGCATTGGTGAGAAGCTTCTGGGTCATTACGCTGCGCTATCGCGCTAACTGACTGAGCCACGGAGGCCCCCTTTACTGATGAAAGTTGGAAATTCTGGGTGAGAGGACACAAGGTATGAGGTAGTGATGAGGCTGCGAGTGACGTCCCCTTGGCGTTGCTAGGCACGCCTACCAGCTGCCGGCATGGAAAGGTCTAGATTTTGACGATCAACCTATGTCAAGATTTTTATGGCTTCTTTCTCACAGGCTGGGCCAGGTATGCACCAAAGCTTATTGGCCACGGAATGTTTGGGACTGAACTACAGCGCTAGACGTTAACATTGTCGCTTATGAAAAATAAGTCCGAGGCCTGTACTAGCCACCGCCTTCTGCATTGACTCCAAAGTGCTTCTGAAGAGGAGCCAACTTGACATCTCGGTAAGACAAAGAATAACAATCGGGATCAAGTGTAGGGCTTGAACTGACCAGCGGATTGATCGGACCGGGCCCATCCGACCTCCCGCCTCTCTCCAAGAAAGGGCCAAAGTGACGTGTTGGGCGTGAGGATTAAATATCAGAAAATAACTTGTTGGTTTCAAGAAACCAAACAAGTCTATCATTAATCATCCGTTCCATAGTCTAACAGACAGCTGGAAAGAGCTATGGGACAGTAATTTTTTTTATATGAGTATGATCCTTACCCGGTTTGGGGACCGGGATACTACAGGCTTCCCTCCATGAGGCTGGAAAATTACCAGTTATCCAAATATGATTAAGCAAGTCCAAATAAAAACCTCTAGTGGCTCTGATGGTAAATGATTCAGAAACTTATAGTATACGTTATCAGAACCACAAGCAGTATTGTGGGCCTTTTTAATGCAGTCTTAAGCTCCTCTGTATTAAAAGGAAAATTATAATGTTCTAAAATTTTAGAAGAAAAGGGCTATTTAATTTTCTTTTGTTGGTTTTTAATATGTTGGAATTCTTTAGTATATAGTTTTCAGAAGAAGATTTCGTTGAAAATGTTTCAGCTAATTTATTGGCTATATCAGATGGAGAGGTTAATATATTATCGCCATCTTTTACATGCTGAACTTTTGCTTTATTATTTTTGCCCTTAAGCTTCTGAACCATGTTCCAGACCTTCCGCATGGGTGTATTTGACGTAATGCCCGAAACAAAGTTCCGGCGACAAGATCGTCTCTTGGACTTGAGTAATTGACGAGCCTTAGCTTTAAAAATACGAACCTGGTTTATGTTATTATCATTGGGACAAATATTAAGATTTCGCTCGGTCTTTTTGCGGTCTTAAATGGATTTGCCACAGTTCTTATCATGCCAGGGTTTACTTTTGGATTTGTCGAGGTCTTATGTATAGTGCCATCGGGAGCTCGTAAAACAAGATCATTAAATGTTAACATACGATCATCTGTTGCATTGAGAGTCTGTGGAGTGATATCAGCCTCACAGAACATCTCAAATGCGATCCAATCTGCTTTATCGAATTTCCTCCACGTTCTAAAAAATTAGAAGTGATATCTTCTAGGATTATAGGACAATGGTCAGTACCACAAACATCGTCATACACCCTCCAAGAAAAATCCGTGATAGTGAGGTCAATAGCAGAATAAGCGCCATTACACGGATGTAAATAGGTATTAGAACCATGATTGTAATAACACAGATCCTCCTTAAATTTTTCACTATCTTGCCCTTATCATTTTTATTATTACTGCCCCATAGGGGGTTATGGGAATTAAAATCTCCAATTAGTATAAAACGTTTTGGCAACTGTTCTATTAAATTATGTAACCGCAAAGCTGACAAAGAAATGTTCGGGAGTATATACACGGAACATAATGTCATTGTTTCCGACAATGAAACACGGACGGCCACATCCTGAAGCTCTGTATCCAGATGAACAGGGCTGTGAATAATATTGTTATTGATGAAGATAGAAAAGCCGCCTGCAGGTCGCTCTTCTTCATTTGAATAAGTACTGTAGAAGGAATAATTTTTAAGAGTTATTTTATCTTTGTCAGATGTCTTCAGGTGAGTGTCCTGAAGACAAAAGGCTATAGGATTTAATGATTGAACAAGCTGTGTTATTTCAATAAAATTGGCCTTAAGGCCTCGACAATTCCACTGTATAAATTTGTCGTATATCGCCATTACGGAGGGAGACGTATAGGAGATTTTTCTTTATGTTTGGATCGAGGACGACCCTCAGTTGGAAACCGGCTGGAAGATCTCCCTGGTGCGGGTGATCTGTTCCTCACATCCTCATGTGATGTTGAAGGACCAACAATCCAAACTTTATGTAAGTTTGGACAGGGTCCCTAGTGGCCTTAGAGGGACGCTCTGTTACACCACTGGGTTTATTAGGTTTATTCTTATTATTTTGAGGTTTATTTTCGGACATATTTTTATTTTCAGGTTGACTAGGTTTAGGGATTTTGGGTTGGTCAGAATTATTGGCCGGTTATATGTGTTGTATTCAGGTAATCTGGGTTGAGGACGAATTAAAAGCAGGTCGAATAGCAGGTTTAACATAAATAGAACATGGTTTCTGTTTCCAATTGGCCAAGTCATTGATGTTTGAGTAGCAACAGATGCTACTGGCTTGACCGCATTGGCAAAAGAAGTCTACAGTGAAGAATTAGGAGGCAAGACCAGTTTCCGGGTCTCCTGATACGATATATTGTTTTAGTCTTTATGGTGATTATTTGTTTTCTTTTACGAAAAGTGGGCAGCCCCTATAGGAGGCCATGTGATCTCCACTGCAATTGCAACACTTAACTGTGCTGCTGCAGTGGAAACAATCATGACCCTCGCTGTCGCACCGGAAACAAATCAGTTTATTTTTACAGTTGCCCTTGCCATGGCCAAACTTTTGACAGTTGAAACAACATGTTGGGTTAGATATATATAAGTCCGCACTAACCCTATACGGGCCAATGTAAATATACGACGGAATAGATTTACTGTTGAAGGTCAGAAGATAATTTACCAGATTTCTTCATAGTGAAGCGTTTCACTCTGGTAACACCCTGTGACTTCAGTTCAGTGCAGATTTCCTCTTCTGATAAGTTTATCATATCTTGATCCCTGTCACGTATAATTCCCTGACAGCTGTCCCTGTTGTTTCCGGAAACATTCAACAAGAATGTCTCCGTATCGTAATTTATTGACGTTTTTAATATACCTGCTGAACCTTAATTCCCTGACAGCTAACCCTGTTGTTTCCGGAAACATTCAACAAGAATGTCTCCGTATCGTAATTTATTGACGTTTTTAATATACCTGCTCAACCTTGCAAGGCCCTTTTCAGTACAAATGGATGAATTTTGGAGGACGGCTTCTGTTCACTCTTGGTTAAGAGAACTATAAAGGCCGGCCAGCTGTCCTGTCCGTTATCAACCGAATCCGATAAAACCTCCAGTTTCCTTTTTTTGTCAGCGCTTGAAATCGGCTGTGAGGAAGACCTGGTATTAAGATTAGAAACATTCGAATTTAAAAATGACATGGCAATATATACTATATATATATATATATATATATATATATATAATTCACCCCATATATTCCCCACCCACCACGGAGTGCCAACAAAGGCGATGCGTCCCGTAAACGAAGTTTCAGAAATAACATTTTCTTTAAGGAATGGTCTTATGGAGAAATTCTAGGACCATGCAGAGGCAAGACATGGCCAAGCTGATTGATCGGGCCGGGCCCATTCGTCCTCCCGTCTTTCCCCAAGTAAGGATCAAAGTGACGTGTTGGGCGTGAGGATATCGCAAGACCAACACGCCCTCAGCCACCAGGATACCGTCATCGTAGATTACGGGTCGCAATCCACGGCAACCAGGTCGCTCCCCAGTTGCCTCTCATACAACCGGGAAGTTGTGAGCCTATTATATTCACCGGACTCTCACAGAAGGGGTCAAGGTTAGTCAACTTTTATGACAAGCTTGCCTAGAGGGCTGATGTCCTATTCTTATCACCTCGGAAACCCCAGGAATTCTAAGGAATTAGAAGTGATATTTTCTAGGATTATAGGAAAATGGCCTCTACCACAAAGATCGCCATGCGCCTTCCATAAAAAATCCGGCTGAAGTTTTGTATCGAGAGAAACAGAACTGTGCATAATATGAAGATGGAGGAGCCGCCTGTAGCTCGCTCTTCTTCAGTACAATAAGTACTATAAAGAGAATAATTTTTAAGAGTTATTTTATCTTCAGGTGAGTTTCCTGAAGACAAAGGGCAATAGGATTTAATGATTGAACTAACTGTGTTACTTCAATAGTATTTACCTTTAGACCTCGACAATTCCGCTGTTTAATTTTGTCTAAGGAAGACATTATTGAGGAATGCGTATGGGGGATTTCTCTTTATGTTTGGACTGCGGAGGACCCTTCCTTGGAGATCGGCTGGAAGATCTCCCCGATGCGGGTGAGATTGGGCAGCATGTTGTAAAGATATCGAACTAGGTTTGTCGTTTGCAATGGACCAAGTCAATGAAGTTTGAGTAGCAACAGATGCTACTCGCTTGACCACATTGGCAAAGGAAGATTGTAGTGAAGTATTAGAAAGGGAGACCAATTTGCGGGCATCCTGATAGGAAATATTTTCTTTTGTTTTTGAATTTATTTGGTTTTCATGAAGAAAATGCAGACAGTCCCTTAGAGGAGGCCATGTGATTTTTACCGCAGTTGCAACACTTAACTGTGTTTCTGCAGTCAAAACCATCATGACCTTCGCTGCCGCATTTGAAACAAGACAAGTTTATTTTTGCATTGGCCCTTGCCGTGACCAAAGTTTTGCAAGTGAAACAACGTGTAGGATTAGGGATATATAAATCCACATTAATCCTATACGGGCCTATGTAGATATACAATGGCATAGAGGTGCTATTAAAGGTCAAAAGGTATGTATTTAATTTGACGATGTTGCCATTTTTTTTTTGTGAATCGCTTCACTCTGGCAACACCCTGTGGTTTCAAATCTGAAGATTTCTTCTTCAGATAAGTCAATGATATCTCCATACCTATCACGTATTATTCCTGGGCAGATTTTTAGGGAATTGTGAGGGGTGGTATAAATAGATATTTTACAGATTTTCTTCAGAGATAATTACTTTGTAGATCGTTGTTTCCGGAAACATTTGATGAGAATTACCCCCAAATGTTATTTTTTTTAACAGTTTTAAAGTGCCTGCTGCGCTTTCTAAAGCCCTCTTTAGCAGAAAAGTATGGATTTTTGAGGCCAGCTTTTGTTCACTCCTAGTGGAGAGAACGATAAAAACTAACCCATTTTCCTGCCTATTATCAAATGAATCAGATAAAAGTTCTATCTTCCTGTTTTGATCACCACCTGACGTGGGCTGAGAGGAAGATTGGACAGATAGGTTTGAGGAAGTCATAATAAACATTGAATAAGAATTCACCCCATGTGTTCCCCACCCACCACGGAGTCTCGACAAGGGCGATGCTTGAACCTGGGGATACCCAACAGGAAACGAACCAAGGAGTCCACATGAGGTATACTCGAATAGATGGCCTTAATGAGCAAACCCCATTAAGTAAATAAGGTCACACATCAGAAAAATACTACTCGATTGACCCATGAGGCACCCCCTCAAAACGTAGTCCCACAACCAAACGTGGAAGGAAACAGTTGTTTTCTAAGGATTGATGTTATCAAAAAATGTTTAGGACGACGTAGAGGCAAGACATGTCCAAACCGATTGATCGGACCGTCTCTCTCCAAGTAAGGGCCAAAGTGGCCTGTTGGGCGTGAGGATCTCGCAGGACCAACACACATCTCAACCACCAAGATCCCGTCCTCTCACACAACGGAGAAGATGTGAACCTATTATATTCAACCTAGGTTTATATAACCTAGAGCTCTAGGTTAGTCGTCTTTTACGACAAGCTTGCCTAGAGGGCTAAGGCCCTATTCTTTTAAACCTGGAGGCCCCCCCGGGGAGGATTGGTTAAGTTCAGGTTTATCGGTTTGTTGTGTATTATTGACTGTTTTTATTTGCTGTTCTGCTGTGGTTGTTGAGCAGGATATTCACGTAGGTTGAGCAGCAGGTTGTAAAGACGTAGAGCTAGGTTTGTGGTTTCCAATGGGCCATGTGAATGAAGTTTGAGTACCAACAGGTGCTGTAGTTCGCTTGACCACATTGACCAACGAAGATTGCAGTGAAGTATTAGAGGAAGGCCAATTTGCGGGCTCCTGATAAGGTATACTGTTTTTAGTTTTTAAATTTATTATTTCCTTTTCTTTAGTAAAAGTGGACAGTTCTGGGAGGAGGCCATTTGATCTCCACTGCAATTGCAACACTGCAGCAGTCATCATGACCTTCACTACAGCATCTAAAACAAACCAGTTTATTTTCACATTGACCCTTGCCGTGACCAAATGTTTGGGAAGTAAAGCAACGTGTAGGGTTAGAAATGTATAAGTCTACATTAACACTATACGGGCCAATGTAGATATGCGCCGGAAGCGAGGTTGTGTTGAAGGTCAAAAGATATGTATTAAGATTAATGATTTTGCCAGATTTAACTGTAGTGAAGCGTTTAACTCTGGCAACACCCTGTGATTTCTGTTCTGCGCATATTTCCTCTTCAGACAAGTCAATAATATTACCATCCCTATCACGAATTATTCCCTGACAGCTGTTCATGGAATTGTGAGGGGATGCGAAAACAGGTATATCAGAAATTTTATTTAATGACAATTTTTTTGATCGTTGCCTCCGGAAACATTCAATGAGAATGTCTCCGAATCTTAACTTTTTAATGGTTGTAATGTTTCAGCTGTGCCCTGGAGGGCCCATTCTAATACAAAAGGATGTTTAGAGGTCAGCTTTTGTTCACTCTTCACTTAGCCGACTTTGTCAAGTCGGCTGAGAGAAAGATCTATTAGATATATTAAAAAGTGAAATTTGTGATGAGGCCCACGTGTCCCCCATCCGCCACGGAATGCCAACAAAAGGGCGAATCTAACTCTGCGGATGACCAGCAGAGAATAGAAACAGGCAATCCACGCAAGGTAACCTCGAACAGGTTGAGTTATACCAACAGGTTAAATTCAATCTTCGCGAATTACCCATTAGCCACTGCCTTCTACATTGACCCCAAAGGGAGACCATCTGAAGAAGAGCCAACTTGAAGCACGGGTGTAGGGTTTTGACGTGACTATGCCGATTGATCGAACCGGGCCCATTCGACATCCCGTCTCTCTCCAAGTAAGGGCCAAAGTGGCGTGTTCGGCGTGAGGATCTCGTAACCTTGACCACACGCCCTCAGCCACCAAGATTCCGTCCGCGGAGATTACAGGTTTGAGTAGCAACAGATGCTACTCGCTTGACCGCATTGGCAAATGAAGTCTGCAGTGAAGTATTAGGAGACGAGACTAGATTGCGGGCCTCCTGATACGATATATTGTTTTTAGTTTTTATAGTGATTATTTGTTTTTTTTCTTTTAGAAAAAGTGGGCAGTCCTTAGAGGAGGCCATGTGATCTCCACTGCAATTGCAGCACATGATCTTCACTGCCGCACCGAAAACAAACCAGTTTATTTTTGCATTGGCCATTGCCATGACCAAACTTTTGACAGTTAGAACAACGTGTCTGGTTAGGGATGTACAACTCTACGCTAGCCCTATACTGGCCAATGTAGATATACGATGGAATACATTTACTGTTGAAGGTTAGAAGATATGTATTTAGTTTAATGATGTTACCAGATTTCTTCATAGTGAAGCGTTTCACTCTGGTAACACCCTGCGATTTCAGTTTTGTGCAGATTTCGTCTTCTGATAAATTAATAATATCCTGACCCCTGTCACGTATAGTCCCCTGAATTATGTGGGGATGTATACACAGGAATATCAATTATTTTATTCAAAGCTAATAAATTGATGTATTGTTGTTTCCGGAAACATTCAAAGAGTACCTTAAATTTAAAGTACCTGTTGATCCCTACAAGGCCCTTTTAAGTACAAAATGGATTAATTTTTGAGGCCGGCTTCTGTTCACTCTTTGTTGAGAGAACGATGAAAGCCGGCCAACTGTCCTGTCCGTTTTTGAGGCCGGCTTCTGTTCACTCTTTGTTGAGATAACGATGAAAGCCGGCCAACTGTCCTGTCCGTTATCAACTGAGTCAGCCAAAACCTCTAATTTACTCTTCTAATCAGCAATTGAAATCGGCTGAGAGGAAGGCCTGTTAGTTATATTGGAGACATTAATTGAAAGGTTTGAGGAAGACATGGCATATATATATAAATTTCACCCCATATGTTCCCCACCCACCACGGAGTGCCATCAAGGGCGTGCCTGAACCTGGGAATGCCTGGCAGGAAAGACACCACGGATTCCATATGAGGTATACTCGAACAGATTGAGTTATACCAAAGGTTGAATTCAATCTTCTCGATTGACCCATGAGCCACCGCCTCAAAACGTAGTCCCGTAAACGAAGTTTTAGAAATAACATTTTCTTCAATGAATAGTGTTATGGAGAAATTCTAGGACAACGCAGAGGCAAGACATGACCGAGCCGATTGATCGGACCACGCCCATCCGACCTCCCGTCTCTCTCCAAGTAAGGGCCAAAGTGACGTGTTGCACGTGAGGATCTCGCAAGACCAACACGCCCTCAGCCACCAGGATCCCGTCCTCGGAGGTAACAGGTCGCAACCCACGGCAAACAGGCCGCTTCCCGGTTGCCTATCACACAACCGAGAAGATGTGAGCGTATTATATTCACCGGGCTCACACAGGAGAGCTCTGGGTTAGTCGACTTTTACGACAAGCTTGTCTAGAGAGCTGATGTCCTATTCTTATCACCCCGGAAACCCCACGGGGGGATGTCGTACGACGAACACGACTTTCGCGATCATAACCTCGTCCTCCTACATAAACAGGTATTTCCCCGGTTGCCTCTCACACAGCCGAGAAAATGTAAGCCTATTATTTTCACCGGACTTACACGGGAAAGCTCTAGGTTTGTCGCCTTCTACGGCAAGATTGCCTAGAGTGCTGAGGTCCTATTCTTTTCAACCCGGAGACCCCAAGGGGGAAACACGCTTTTGCAATATTTATTGATTTCCGAATGTAGTGCTGCGTTCGTACATTGTGCTAACTTTACCATCTCAGATCAAAATAAAGTCGGCACAAGAGTTCAACGTAATTTTTAACTCCATATTAGCTATTTCGGGACATATGGCGAGTATTGTGTTGGACTGGTCTGCTAGCTTCACCGAGCTCATGTTACTGGTGAAATAGGGTGTCTTTGTCAACTTACATCAGTTAGAACGCTAGGGGATTTTGTTTTAACTGGTCATGTAAATGCTTAAAAAGTAGCAGGGTCCTCCGTGGCTCAGTCGGTTAGCGCGCCAGCGCAGCGTAATGACCCAGGAGCCTCTCACCAATGCAGTCGCTGTAAGTTCCAAGTCCAGCTCATGATGGCTTCCTCTACGGCCGTACGTGGGAGGGTCTGTCGTGGGTTTTCACCGGGCTCTGCCCTGTTTTCTTTCACCATGATGCTGGACGCCGTGGTAAGTGAAATATTCCTGGGTACGTCGTAAAACACCAATCAAATAAATATGTTATTACTATTATGTTAATACATGACATCACTAATCTAGAATTATGCAAAATGCTGGGTTGTCATCGCATTTAACAAACAAAAAGAAGTAAAATTTACCTGTAACCGTTAGAATGACCAGAATAGCAGCAAGCGCCGTCATCTTGATATCTACAAAACAAATGTTACAGAGAGAAATATATCATGTATGTACTTTAAAATATTTCACTTTTATGAATGCGTTGGTAAAAACTAAGCCATGTGTGGGCGGCAATTTGTTGAAAATAGGAGACATTGACTGGTTCTGAGCCGAAATAACACGAAAACAGACGCGATTAAAACTACTTAAAAGAACAAAGCCTTGGCTGAAATTCGAACAACACCCACAGCAATGACAGACAGGAGATATCCAACTCACAGGCGTTCGTCACCTTGGCCCCACAACAGTGATAGATGTAGGGACTCCGTTAACACTCAAAAATTTTTATAACATTTTCATACATAATGTGAAACATACGTATATGTATATAAATTCTAAAAAAACTGTAAATACATAAATTATTCAAGTGGAAGTGGCCGTAAAATAAAACAAATATCAAATCGACTGTTTAGAATTTTTACCGAACATGGCATTATACATAAAATTGTGCACCTCGTTTAAACTACTATTTAACGAATGTCAGTGTACGGATTTTTAATTTCAGATATTTAGGTAGGTTTGACGTCGCGTCTAGGACTGTGTTTCCGTGGATGCCAATATGACTTTGTATGTAACAAAATACAGCCTCGTTACCTCTGTTTTGAAGTTTTCTATGCAGGACCAACATGTCAAAATTAAAGGAATCTTAAATTTATTATGTTGTATAGACAAAAAGTATGATAACGAGTCACTGCATGTGACTGTCCTCCGGATACAGCCAGAAGAAACATGCTAAGGCCAGAGTTTTAGACCTGGCCTCTCCAGAAAAGATTGAATATGACGATGGCACACAAAGAGAAGAGACTCACTGTTCTCAGACAGCCAGAGATGCAACCTTTTCCGCCATCCTTTTGACACACCAGTATAGGGGAGATTAGATTGTAACGGGACATGGGGCATAGTGTGACAAAGGGTTTTCCAAGTCTATTTTCCATTTAGAGCAGAGATGATCTCTTCTGTATGGGATTTGTGAAAAAATTGAGCAAAATACATTTTCCTTTGGTAGGTAAGAAAATTTTAACCTACTTAGCGCACTATTGTTTTTCTGTACTCAAATATATTAACTTATAAAAGTAATGACTGCATTGTTATCTACACAAATCAGTACATGGTGGAATTGACCAAACTGTGTTGTTTGTTAACTTAGGGCGTTTTGGGATACTTCGCGGGGCAAGGTTGTAAACTATCCCACCTCACCTCATGTGGCAATATAATTATTAAATTGCTGTACATATTATATTTTTTCAGAATGCCACGAGATCAGAAAAGGAAGTGTGACAATAATGGCAAAACTGACGGAAGACTGCTTCAGAAGACGATTAAACTTGCTAAAATGGACAATCCATTAGGGAGACGGAACATGATGACGCCAAATCAACTTTGCGAAGATATATATATATATATATATATATATATATATATATCAAAAGGCAGTCAGGTCTGGTCTCGACAATGTTCGGAAGACACCTTAGTGGAGGAATAAATATAACCGTCATGTCCGACTTTCCTATACCCTTCGTAGTCCGTAAAAGGCGTTCCAAGTCGATAATCGTAAGATCCATTTCCAAAACAACGTTTAACACCAGCTCCCAAAGACAAAAGTATGTAAGAAATTATACAAAAAAGAAATAAAGCCGGCAACACACAAGAGAGAAGCGGTCCTCAGTTTTCACTGATGCCGGGCAGACAGTGGATATTCCAGGCATGAATTCCATATCAAAGTTCAAATTCGTAGTCCGTGAATGAGTTCCATGTCAAATAACAATTAAACAAGTATCTCAGTCGCGCTTTAATTGCAACTGTTCATAAAGGCATCATGCAGATGTAATGAGCATGGCTGCCTTTACGGCTCCTAGCCCCAGGTTAAACGGTATTCGAAAATGACGAGCGTTACAGATCTTAACCGAACAGACTGTGATGGACAGTCAAAAGTAACGGACTTGAACTCACAGCGACAGCATTAGTGAGAGACTCCTGGTTTAGTACGCTGCGCTAGCGCCCCAACTAACTGGGCAACGGAGCACCCGGTATAGAAGATAGTTTACTATCAAATGTTATACCTTAAAATTTTCTTTCTCCGACAATTTTAACCCGTTCACAAAAATTAAGCTCGGGGTCAACATGAAGTTTCCGTTTGTTACAAAAATGCATACCGACGATTTTAGACGTTGAAAATCTTAAAACCGTTTTCAGTTGCCCGTTTCTCGATCTTAATGAGACAGAGCTGCAGCTGACGTTCGGTGTTATTCATATTTTTAGCTCGGTAGCATATAAGGATATCATCCACGTATGATAACCCTCTGTGCCAGATATTTTTGCGGGACTACGCTTTAAAGCGGTGGCTCATGAGTCAATCAAGTAGACTGAATATCACCTGTGGTGGAAATCAGTCTGTTCGAGTATACCTCATATGAAGTCCTTGGTGTCTTTCCTGCTGGGTATTCCCAGGTTCAGGCATCGCCCTTGTTGGAACTCCTTGGTGGGTGGGGAACATATGAGGTGAAATTTATATATATAAATATGCCATGTCTGCCGTAAAACTTTCTTCAAATGTTCCGAATATATTTAACAGATCTTCCTCTTAGCCGACTTCGTCTTCAAGTGCTGATAAAAAGAGGAAGTTATATGACTCATTTGATAATGAACAGAACAGTTGGCTGGCTTTCATTGTTCTCTCAACTAAGAGTGAACAAAAGCCGGCTTTTCAGGGCGCAGGTGGAACTCTTTAAAAAAAACGTTAAAAAACCCCCTTAAATCCGGAGACATTCTCATTGAATGTTTGCGGCAAAAACAATCGAAGAATTTACTCGAATTCAGTAAAATATGTGATATATCTGTTTTCACATCCCCTCACCCTTCCGTGAACGGCTGTCAGGGAATAATTCGTGACGGGGAATGCGATATAACTGACCTGACTCAGGAAGAAATCTGCCAAGAACTAAATTTACGCGGTATTATCAGAGTGAAACGCTTCATTACGAAGAAATCTGGTAACGTCCTTAAACTTAAGACAACCAGCTGACCTTCAACACTAACTCTCTTCCGTCGCATATCTACGTTGGCCCGTATAGGATTAATGTCAATTTATATATCCCTGATCTTACACGTTTTTTTAAGTCGCAAAAATTTGGTCACGGCAAGGGCGAATGTAAGACTAAACTCATTTGTTTCAGATGCGGCAGTGACGGTGATGATGGTTTCCAATGCAGCAACACAGTTAAGTGTGGCAACTGCAGTGGAAATCACATGGCCTCCTCAAGGGACTGTCCGCTTTTCGTTAAGGAGAAACAAATTATCAGCTTGAAAATTAAAAACAATATATCCTATCACGACGCACGTAAATTAGTCACATTTTCTAATACTTCTCTACAGGCTTCGTTTGCCTATGTGGTCAAGCAAGTAGCAACTGTTGCTACTCAAACCTCTGAGATTTGGCCCATTGGAAAGGACAAACGTAGTTATGTTTCTGTGCAACTTTCGTCTCAACCTTCGTCTAATTCTTCCTCAACCCAGACTATTTCAACACAACACATAAAAACAGTAAACAGTACACAGCACCCTGGTAAACCAGCTGAGCCCAATTCCCTTAAAAATAAAAACAAGAACAAGTCCAAAAACAAAAAATAATAAACTAATAACTAATTAACCTAGTGGTCCCACACATCGTCCCTCTAAGGCCACTAGGGATCCTGTCCAAACGGTCAATAAGTTTGGATCGTTGGAGGTCGCTTGTCCTTCATCATCAGATGCGGATGTGATGGATACATCGCCCGCACCGGGGAGATCTTTCAGCCGATTTCCAAGGACGGGTCGTCCTCAGTCTAAAAATAAAGAGAAATCCCCCATAGGCCTTCTTCCATAATGTCTTCTTTAGACAAAATTATACAGTGGAACTGTCGAGGTCACATGTAAATTTTATTAAAATAACACAGCTAATTCAATCTTTAAATGTAATTTGTCCCGTGTCTTTAGGAAACTCACCTGAAAACATCTGACAAAGATAAAATAACTCTAAAAATTATTCACTTCATAGCACCTATTGTATTGAAAAAGAGCGAGTTGCAGGCGGATCCTCGGTATTCATCAATAACAATTTTATCCACAGCCCTCTTACTCTGAATACAGAGCTTCAGGCTGTGGTCGTTCGTATTTCATTATGTGAAACAGTCACATTATCTTCGGTGTATATACCTCCGAAATCTTATTTTTCAGCATTGCAGTTACATAACCTAAAAGAACAATTACCTAAAATGTTTATAATATTGGGAGATTTTAATTCCCATAACCCCCTATGGGGCAGTAATAACATAAATAATAAGGGCGAGATAGTGGAAGAATTCTTATGTAAGGGAGAGCTATGTTATTTCAATGATGGTTCTAATACCTCTTCACATCCGGGTAATGGCGCTTATTCTGCTATCAACGTTACTATCATAGATCCATCACTTCTCCTTGATCTTTCTTGAAAGGTGCATGGCGATCTTTGTGGTAGTGACCATTTTCCTATTATTCTAGAGCATAACTCTTCTAATTCTTTAGAGCGTGTAGCTAGGTGGAAATTCGATAAAGCAGATTGGAGATGTTCTGTGAGGCTGATATCTGTCCAGAGACTCTCAAAGCAGCATATGATCCTATATTAAAAATTAATAAGCTCATATTACGAGCTGCCGATAGAACTATATCTAAGTCTTCGACAAATCCGAAATCCAAAACTAAAGCCTGGTATGACAATGACTGTTGTAAAGGCAGAAAGGACCGTAAAAAGGTTGAACGCAGATGTAATCACTGTCCTACTGATAATTTAAATCATGTTCGTAGTTTCAGAGCCAGGGCTTGTCGATTACTCAAGTCCAAGAGACGATCTTATTGGCGAAACTTTGTTTTCGAGAAATACTTCAAAAACACTCAAGCGTAACGGAACATGGTTCAGAGGCTTAAGGGCAAAAGTAATAATCCAAATGTCCAGCATTTGAAAGATGGAGATAATATATATACCTCTGCACACGATATAGCTAATAAACTAGCTAAGACAATTTCCAAGAAATCTTCTGACAAATATACAAAAGAATTTCAACATATTAAAACCCAGAAAAAGAAAATTAATTTGCCATTTTCTTCTAAAAAGTTGGAAGATTATAATTGTCTTTTTAATATTGAGGAACTTGAAACTACATAACGAAAGGCATTTCCTAGTGTGTAATTTTCCATCGTCATGGAGGGAGGCATATATTATCCCGATTCCTAAAACGGGTAAGGGTCATAGTGATCCAAATAATTACCGTTCCATAGCTCTTACCAGCTGTGTCTCTAAGACTATGGAACGGATGATTCATGACTTGTTTGGTTCTTTGAAGCCAACAAGTTACTTTCTACAATTTAATGTGGTTTTCCGCAAGGTAGATCTAACATAAGCTTGTTCGATTCAAAACCTTGGTTCATTAGGGCTTCATCAATAATAAACATGTGGTGTCTATATTTTTCGACTTTGAAAAGGCCTACGACACGACATGAAAATATGGTATTTTAAAAGACCTTGCGGATATGGGCACTGAAGGTCGATTACCAATATTTATTTTAGAATTTTTATCCTATCGTCATTTTAGGGTACGAATGGGGTCCACTCTTTCTGACTCTAATGAGCAGGAAATGGGTGTACCCCAGGGCAGCATTCTATCACCCACTCTGTTCAGCATAAAAATAAATAGCTTAGCGAAAACATTAACATCGGGAGCAGAGCGTTCTTTATATGTTGATGACTTCCTTATATGCTACCAAGCTAAAAATATGAATAACATCGAACGTAAGTTGCAGTTTTGTCTCAAAAATCTAGAAATGGGTAACTGAAAACGGTGTCAGATTTTCAACGTCTAAAACCGTCGGTATGCATTTTTGTAATAAACGGCAATTTCATTCTGACTGTGAGCTTAATTTTTCTTGTGAGCAGATTAAAATTGTTGGAGAAACAAAGTTTTTAGGCGTAATATTTGAAAGTAAACTACCTTTTATACCTCATATTAAATGTTTAAAGCTAAATGTACAAAGGTTCTCGATATAATTAAGGTGTCTAGCACCGACTGAGGTGCTGTCCGATCAGTTTTGCTTAATTCATATCGTTCTCGGGTGAGGTCTAAATTGGACTATGTGTCTAATATACGGTTCCGCTAGGAAGTCGGATATTAAAATGTTGGATCCTGTTCATCAGAAAGGTTTGAGGCTCAGCCTTGGTGCTTTTAGAACCTCACCAGTAGAAAGTTTATACGCGAAGGCTTGTGAGCCTTCTTTACATCACAGACGTATGAAACTGAGCCTTCAATATGCTGTAAAGCTTAAAGCTCATCCAACGAACCCTGCTTTCGACTGTGTTTTTAAACCATGACATGTAGATAAATTTAACAAATGTCCTATTAAGATCCGTTCGTTTGGTCTTCGTATACGGGGCCATGTTGCGGAAGGTAATATCAAGTTTGAAGATATAGCCCCGGTGTCTCCTCCCTGGCTTCTTCCGCGACATAAACTAATGTTTGATCTTCGAAAACATAATAAATCAAATACAAATCCTCTTAGAATTCAGCAAAGGTTTGCGGAAATCAAGGCTAATTATATGGATTACAAATTTATATATACCAATGTGTCAAAGGATGGGCAGAGAGTTGCAACTGCGGCTGTCTAATAACAGCGGGTCACTTCTCTTCGTCTTCCACATTCATCTTCTATCTTTTCTGCAGAGGCCAGAGCTATACTCTAGGCCTGATATTATATTTAGTGATATGCACTGACTTGTTGTCTTTTGGTGATTGAGAATAATGAATTTAAAAATCCATTAATTCTTGAGATTATAGCCTTACATAGAAAACTGGCTAAAAGAGGTAAAGGTATCATATACTGTTGGTTAGATGGGAGCAGCGCTCCCCAGTGTGTTGGATGTGATGCACAATATGGCATCAAACATATCCTGGCTAATGTATGGGGTTTGCCAATGTTCGGTAAAGATTCTACACAGTCAACGTCATATATGATTTATTTGACAACATCGATGGCGATGTGCGGAAGCAGGACACGAGAGCTTCCAATGCACAAAACCAATACAGTGTTTGAATTTCAGCGGAGCCCACATGACCTCTTCCAAGCACTGCCGTTTGTTTAAAAAAGATATCATAACCTTAAACGTAAGACTAATATATCAGCAATTCTGGAAGGAAAGCGGTCTAGGCTAACAATAGCCTTACTAACTCTACGTATGTCAATTTTGCAAGGAATCCTCCTGTTTCTGTGGGGTCCAAACATCTTTTATATCTCCTTATGATAATATGTTAAACCAGGCTGGTATTTTTAGAGCCAAGGCTCGTCGATTACTCAAGTAGAAGAGGCGATCATGTTTGCGGAACTTTGTTTCAGGCATTACATCGTATGATCTGGAACATGGTTCAGAAACATAAAGGAATAAATAATAAAGCAAAACTTCACCATTTGAAAAATGGAGATAATATGTTAACTTCTCCACTTGATATAGCAAATATAATAGCTGAAATAAAGGAATTTCAACATGTTAAAAATCAGAAGAACAAAATTAACTTGTTTTACTGGCATTTAGAAGTTGGCACGGAAGTACACTGGACAAGGCATTGCCTATGGACTTATAACTTCTTGATTTATTTTCACGACGTTTTTTTTTTCACGACGCAGATACTAGCGTCGTTATCAAGTGAATGACATTATAACCTAGAGTGCTTAAATATACTAAGTAGAGATACAGGTGTCAACACGTAAGAGAACAATAGTTGTGTAGGGAAAGAAAGTGCTCAAGGATTAAAGGGTAATCTTCATGTGGCCTAGGCTCGGTACGGTCATTATTGTGTTTTCAATCCATCCTGTGTAGATAAATTTAATAAATGTCCTAACAAGACCCCTCTGTTTGGTCTTTGTATAAGGGACCATATTGTGGAAGCTAACATCAAACTAGAGGATATAGCTACGGTGCTTTTCCCGAAGCCTCCTCCTTGTCTTCTTCTTAAGCTTGATTTACGCAAACATGGCAAATCCAAAACAAGTCCTTCCATAATTCAGTAAGATTTTGCCGAAATTAGGGCTAACTATGCGAATGAATGAAGTGATTATGGCTTAACGCCACATTGGCAATATCTCGGCCATACCGTGGCGAGAACATGGTAAAAACACGAGGCGGTTGAGGCTTTCCGTATGGTAGTGGAAACATGAAAAACGAAACGAAAATGTTCGGACATGTTTAAAAATCACATAAAAATAAATAAATGAATGAACACCACATTGGCAATATTTCAGCCATATCGTGGCGAGAACATGGTGAAAACACGAGGCGGTTGAGGTTTTCGATCTGCTGGTTAGCAGATCAAAAACAAAACATCTATTCGGACATTTTAAAATCAGATGAGAAAATTGCATAAGAAAAAATCAAAAGAGTTAAAACTTGAAAACCAGCATATAAACAAACCGGATATAAAGAAATCTATATGTATATAACTTTTTATCTATAAATTTTTAAGACAATTAAAATTTATATTTTATGATATATGTTAATGACCCTCTAATATATTGTGACAACATCGCCAGCGACGTTGTCAAACAAATCTTATATCGAGTTGACTGTGTAAAATTTTTGCCCAATGTAAGTAAAGTCTACACAGTCAACTAGGATATGGTTGATGCCATATTGTGCATCACATCAAACACACTCGGGAGTACTGTTCCCATATAGGAAACAACTCTGTGTTAGACGAGAATGTCCAATACGACACCTCATTAAAACTACTTGGTCTCTACGAGAATTTTTGGTAGCATAATTATTGTAGCCAATGGCAGGATGAATAGCACGCGGCGTATTATGGACCTGCAAATCCCATTCACCCTGCCAAAGGCGACAAATATATTTAAGAATATAAGACTTCGACAAAAAAAGGGATTTTTACATTTCATATGGACTTTTTGGGCAGCCTTTGCCTCCCTGTCCACGAGTGTGTTTCTATGGATACCAATATCCAACAGAATACAATATCTTTACCTCTGTTAATTAGTTTTCTACGTAAGGCTAATATTTCAAGTATCAATGGATTTTTGAAATGTAATATGTTGTATTGCCAAAAGGCAGGAGAGCGAGTCACTGCACACCATTGCCCTCTGAGCACGACCAGAAGAATCACATAAGGCCAGGAGTAAAACTCTGCCCTCGACAGAGAAAATTGAAGAACAATCCTGTCCCCATCGACATATATATATATATATATAGATAATCCGGATAATTAGCCTTGATTTCAGCAAAACTTGAGTAAATGTTAGTTTAGGTTGAACAAGAAGCCAGGAAGGAGACTCCGGAAAAGACACCGGAGCTTACACAGTATGGTCACGTACACGAGGACCAAACGCAGGGAACTTATTGGGACATTTATTAAATTTATCTACATAAGATGGATTAAAAAACACAGTCGTAGGTTTCTTACATGATTTTTAAGGTTTGCAGCATATTAAAGGCTCAGTTTTATACGTCGGTTATATAAGGAAGGGTCGTTAACCTCCACATATAACCTTTCTGCTGGTGAGGTTCTAAAAGCACCAACGCCGGGCCTCAGACCTTGGTTATGAACTGGGTCCAACATTTTGAGATTTGCCCGTTAAATAACCCCCATATTGCTGTAGGAAATCTATCCGCCTTCATTGGATTTAAAGAAGACAACAGATAGTCCTGATGGTAGATGTTATTTGGGTCTAGATCTGCACAAAGACAAACAAGGTATCCTTTCACGCCGCTTTTACGACAAAAGGGATAATTTCAATTTTGATATTGTAAATTATCCTTATTTGGATAGCAATATACTAAAGAATCCTGCATATGGCGAATATATATATCGCCTTGTAGCATTTGTCAGAACGTGCGTAAATTGTGATGACTTTTAATCTGCATCACAAGTCGCTAGTTCAAAAACTAGTTTGTCAAGGATACTCCATCAAACGCCTTCATTCTACGTTTCTTAGATTTTACGATGACTATAACACTCGTTGGCAGGTAACGACAGAGCTTTCATAATCTCTGGTGATCCGCATTGTGATCAACCACATACACGGTGCTGTTTGTCCCTATGTATATATCTAACGTACATTGTATTTAACAACATAGACGGTTACACTCGGCAGCCAGCGCCATCTATCCTGTACATAGCTTTTATACAGACCAGCATGTCATGTGTAACATCATAGATGGCGCCTCTTGAAGTATGAGATCCTTACATAGTAACGGGAAAGACGTAAACATCCGTTACTTTTAAGTCACAATCTGTTCCCTTAAGGTCTGTAACGCTCGTCATTTTTGAAATCAAAAGGCGACTGAGATACATTGTTTAGTTGTTACTTGACCTGGAAATCATTTATGGACTACGAATTTGAACTTTGATATGGAATTCATGCCTGGAATATCTACTGTGTGCCTGGCATCATTGAAAACTGATGACTGCTTCTCTCTTGTGTGTTACCGGCCTTTTTACTCATTTGTATAATTTCTTAGACCTTTGTCTATGTGAGCTGGTGTTAAGCGTTGTTTTGGAAATGGATCTTACAATTATCAATTTGGGACGCCCTTCACGGACTACAAATGGTATACGACTGTCGGACATAACGCTTATATTAGTAGCGGAACAATAAATAATTGATCCATAGTCCAATGTAGATCTCACCAGAGAACGATATAAATTGAGTAAAATGGATCAGTCATCACCCCAATCGGTGCTTGACACGACCTGAATTATATCGAGAGCCTATGTATATTTAGCTTTAAGCATTTTTCGGAGGTATCAAAGATAATTTCTCATCACATATAACTCCTAAAAATTTAATTTCTCTAAAAATCTTCACTGGTCTATTATAAATGTAAGCTTGGGGCCTAAAAGTTTCCGTTAATTACAAAAATGCATACCAACTTTTAGACGTAGGAAATCTAAACCATTGGCAACTGCCCGTTTCTCGATCTTATTCAGACAAAGCTGCAGTTGTCGCTCGATGTTATTCATATTTTTAGCACGGTAGCATATAAGGAAATCGTTTACATATAAAGAATCCTCAGTGTCAGATGTTATTGTTTTAGCCAAACTATGAACTTTTTATGCTAAACAGAGTTAGTGAAAGGATACTGCCCAGGGGTACACCCATCTCCTGCTCATGAGAGTAGGGGAGATTGGACCACACCGTTACCTTAAACTGACCATCAGATATAGAAATATTCCCATATCAGAAAGGTCTTTTAAAATACCATATTTCCACGTGGTGTCGTAGGCCCTTTCAAAGTCGAAAAATATCGACACCAAATGTTCATTATTAATAAAACCGTTTACGAATAAAAGTCTCAGATCAAACAAGGTGATCCAAAGTACATCGACCTTGACGAAAACCACATTTAATATTGGATAAAAGCTTCTTGGCTTCAAGAAACCATAGAAGTCTATCCTTTATCATCCGTTCCATAGTCTTACAGACGCAGCTGGTAAGAGCTATGGGACGGTAATTATTTGGATCAGTATAATCCCTACCCGTTTTGGGAACCGGGATAATACACGCCTCCCTCCATGATGGTGGAAAATTACCAGTTATTCAAGTATCACTAAGCAAGTCCAAGAGGGTCTCAATTGGTTCACATGGTAAATGATTCAGAAGCTTATAATATATATTATCTGGGCCGCACGTAGTTTAATATGTCATTTCCAATGAAGCTTTAAGTTCCTCAATGAAAAAAGGTCGATTATTACCTTCCAAATTATTAGAAGAAAAGGGCAATTTTATTTTCTCCTTTTGTTTTTTAATATGCTGAAGCTCAACAGTGTAATTCTTTGCAGAAAATTTTTAAATGTTGTTTCAGCTAGTTTACTGGTTATATAAGATGGAGATGTTAAGGTATCTCCATTTCTTAAATGCTGAACTTTGGCTTTATTGTTTTTACCTTTAAGTTTCCAAACTATGTTCCAGACCTTGCACATTGGTGTATTTGACGTAATGCCTGAAACAAAATTTGACCAACAAATCATCTCTTGAACTTAATTAATTGCCTTAGTTCAAAATATACGAACCTGGTTTAAATTATTATTATTATTAGAAAAATGATTAACTCTGTGTTCAGTCTTTTTACGGTCCTTAATGGCTTTGCAACAGTCCTTAACATACCAAGGTTCACTTTTGGATTTTGGATTTGTCGAGGTCTTTGGTATGGTTTTATCGGCTGCTAGTAATATAAGTTCATTAAATTTTAACAAAGGATCAGCATTGAGATTCTCGGGAGTAATGTCAGACTCAGAATATCTCAAATGCGATCCAATCTGCGTTATCGAACTTGCAGCTAGCTAGACGTGCTAAGGAATGAGAAGTGATATGCTCTAGAATAACAGGAAAATGACCACTACCACAAAGATCACCATGCACCTGCCAAGAAAAAATCAGGGAGAAGTGATGGATCTGTGATAGTGACATCGATAGCAGAATATGAATCATTACCTGGATGTAAATATGTATTAGAGCCATTATTGAAATAACACAGTTCATCTTTCGACAACAAATCTTGCCCTCATTATTTGTACTATTAAAATCCCCCATAATTATAAAAGGTGATGGCAGTTCTTTCAAGTTATGTAGTTCAGAGACTTACAAAGAAGAATGAGAAGGAATATAGATCGAACGTAAAGTAACTGTTTCCGACAAAGAAACACGGAAGGCCACAGGCTGAAGCTGAGAAACGATATCAACAGAGCTGTGAATTATATTATTCTTTACGAAAATAGAGGAGCGGCCACAAGCTCACTCTTCCTCAGCAGAATAAGTGCTATAAAGTGTGTAATTTTAAAGAGATAATGTATGTTTGTCAGACGTCTTCAGGTGAATTTCCTGAAGATCAAACATAAATTCCCTCTACGTCTTCTGGATTTAAAGATTGAATTAACTGTGTTATTCAATAAACTTTACCTCAAAACCTCGACAACTCCACTGTATCATTTTGTTTCAGGAGGACATTATGGAGAAAGACGTATAGGGGATTCATGTTTGGATCTAGGACGATACTTTTTGGAGATCTGCTAGGGGACCTCCCAGGTGCAGATGATGTATCCATCACGTCTGCACATGATGTTGAAGGATCAATGACCTCCAACGATCCAAACTGATTAAAACTTTGGATATGGTTTGTAGTGGCCTTAGAGGGACGCTCCAAGGGGGGCCACTAGGTTTATCCCTTTCATGATTTTTCTCAGGTGTATATTTGCCACCCGTTGCTTTCTGTGAAGAATCAACGGGTTTATGAAATTGTAATTATTAGCACATGGTGCATGATCAGATAAAGAAACTGCTGGAGAATCAGGTAAAGTATTAGCTTTTTTTAATTAGGTTTATATCAGTTTGTGATAATGAATTGGCCGTGTCACGCAAGAGTTTCATGACCAGTCGATATTCTTTGCCAATGGGCCAGGTTAAAGTTGTTTGGACTCCTACAGAAGCAGTGGTTTTCCTTACAACATTGGCATATGCAGATGTAGTAAGGTCATGCATGGCAGAGACCAGATGCTTCGCTTACTGACAAGATGTATTATTTTTGCATTTTAGGGTTATGATTTCCCTTTGTTTTTTGAACAGAGGACAGTTCTTGGACAAGGCCATGTGGGCTCCGCTACAGTTTAAACTATTGATTTCTTTGTGCAGTCGAAGCAATTCGTGATCTGCTTCCGTACATCTAAAGCAGACAAGTTCATTGCGGCATCGACTAATGCCATAGCTAAACTTTCTGCAGGAGAAACCCCGGGTGGGGTTAGGTAGAAACAACTCCACTTTTACACTATACGGCCCCATAACCATAGATGACGGAAGGGACGGTTTATTAAATGTTAACTTATATGTACGTTTTAATCAGATTCCCATCTCTTTTAATTAGGAAGCGTTTTACATTTATTACTCCTTGGTGTTTAAGTTCTTCAGTTATTTGTTGTTCAGTTATTTCAGCAAGGTCCTGGTCTCTGTCACGAATTATGCCATGACAGCAGTTTAAGGTATTACGATGAGAAACAGGCTGCTCTCTTGTATTTTGAATGAATGAATGAATGATTATGGCTTAACGCCACATCGGCAATATTTCAGCCATATCGTGGCAAAAACAAGGTGAAAACAAGAGACGGTTAAGTTTTTCGATATAATAATATGAACATCAAAAGTAAAACAAAAAGTACAGACATGTTTAAAATCGTATAAAAGAAAAATAAGAGTTAAAACTCGAAAACCAGGGTTATAGTACATGTATAAATCTATATGTATATAACTGTTTATCTACAGATATCTATGACAATTAAAATTTATATTTTATGATATAGGCCAATGGCCTTCAAATAATTTATGACAACATCGCCAGCGATGCTGTCAAATAAATCATATATAGAGTTGACCGTGTGGAACCTTTGCCGAACGTGGGCAAAGTCTACCGTCAACCAAAATATGTTTGATGCTGTATTCAGCATCACATCCAACACACTCGGGAGCACTGCTCCCATCTAAGATGAAATTGTGTGTCAGATGAGAATGCCCAACACGACACCTCGTTAAAACTACTTGGTCTCTACGAGACTTTTCGGTAGCATAATTATTGTAGCCAATGACAGGATGAATAGCACGCGGCGTATTATGGACCTGCAAATCCCATTCACCCTGCCAAAGGCGAGAAATATATTTAAAAAAATAAGACTTCGTCAAAAAAAGGGATTTTAACATTTCATATGGATTTTTGGGCAGCCTTTGCCTCCCTGTCCACGAGTGTGTTTCTATGGATACCAATATCCAACAGAATACAATATCTTTACCTCTGTTAATTAGTATTCTACGTAAGGCTAATATTTCAAGTAATAGACAAGTTTAGGCATTGTAGCCAGTGACAGGATAAATGGCATGCAGTTTATTATGGATCTGCAAGTCCCATTCACCCTGCCAAAGGCGACGAATATATTTAAGAATATCAGACTTCACGTCAGTATAAGGGATTTTAACCCGAGATACAGGTTTGTATAAGGCAGCTTTCGCTTCCCTGTCCACGTCTGTGTTTCCATGGATACCAGTGTGACTTGGTATCCAACAAAATATAATATCTTTACCTCTTTTAATTAGTTTTCGGTGTTTGGCTATTATCTCAAATATCAATGGATTTTTAAATTTATTATTCTGAATCACCAAAAGACAAGACAGCGAGTCGCTACATATCACTGCCCCCTGGGCATGCCCAGAGGAAACATAAGATAAGGCCAGGAGTATAGCCCTGGCCTCTGCAGAAAAGATAGAAGCTGAAGGTGGCAGACGAAGCGAAGTGACCCGCTGCTCTAAGACAGCCGCAGCCGCAGACCTAGCCCTGTCCACATCCTTTGACCCCTCAGTATATATAAATTTATAATCAATATAGTCAGCCTTGATTTCAGCAAAACTTTGCTGAATTATAAGAGGATTTGTACTTGATTTATTCTATTTACATAGATCAAATATTAGTTTAGTTTGTGGAAGAAGCCATGGAGGAGACTCCGGAAAAGACACCGGAGCTATATCCTCCAGCTTGATGTTAGCTACCACAATATGGTCCCGTATGCGAAGACCGAACGAAGGGATCTTGTCAGGACATTTAATATATTTGTCTACATATAATGGAATGAAAACACAGTCGTAGGCAGAGTTTGTTGGATGAACTTTAAGCTTTGTGGCATATTGAAGGCTAAGTTTAATACGTTGGTTATATAAAGAAGGTTTAATACCCCCCACGTATAAAGTCTGTACTGGGCAGGTTCTAAAAGCACCAAGGCTGAGCCTCAAACCTTGATGATGGACAGGATCCAACATTTTAATATACGACTTCCTAGCGGAACCGTAAATGATGGATCCATAATCCAATTTAGACCTCACCAGAAAACGATATAAATTAAGTAAAACTGATCGGTCAGCACCCCATTCGGTGCTAGACAACCTTAATTATATCGAGAGCCTTTGTTCATGTTCGGCAAAGATTCTACACAGTTAACTCTATATATGATTTATTTGACAGCATCGCTGTCTGAAATATTTATAGATAAAAAGTTATATACATATAGCTTTCCAGATGTACTATTTTTTAAATATGCTGGTTTTCGAGTCTCCAGTCGCTCAGGTGGTGAATGATTCAAAAACTTATAATATACATTATCAGGACCACATTCAGTATCGGGGCCATTTTTAATGCAGTTTTATGTTCGTCGATATTAAAAGGACAATTATAATCTTCTAAATTCTTAGAAGAAAAGGGCAATTTAATTTTCTCCTTCTTGTTTTTAATATGTTGGAATTTTTTAGTATAATTCTCACAAGAAGATTTCTTTGAAATTGTTTCAGCTAGTTTATTAGCTATATCGGGTGGAGAAGTTAATATATTATCCCCATTTTTCAAATGCTGGACTTTTGCTCTATTAGTTTTGCCCTTTAGTTTCTGAATCATGTTCCAGACCTTACGCATGGGTGTTTTTGACGTAATGCCCGAAACAAAGTTCCGCCAACAAGATCGTCTCTTGGACGAGTAATCGACGAGCCTTAGCTCTAAAAATACGAACCTGGTTTAACTTATTATCATTAGGACATATATTAAAATTTCGCTCGGCCTTTTTGCGATCCTTAATGGCTTTGCGACAGTCCTGATCATACCAGGGTTTACTTTTGGATTTTGGATTTGTCGAGGTTTTAGGGATAGCTCTGTCGACAGCTTTTAAAACAAGCTCGTTAAATTTTAATATAGCATTATCTGCTGCATTGAGAGTCTCTGGAGTGATATCAGCCTTACAGAACGTCTCAAATGCGATCCAATCTGCTCTATCAAACTTTCACCTAGCTACAAGTTCTAAAGAATTAGAGGTGATATGCTCTAGGATAATAGGAAAATGGTCACTACCACAAAGATCGTCATGCACCTTCCAAGAAAAATCAAGAAGAAGTGATGGATCCGTGATAGTGAGATCGATAGCAGAATATGTGCCGTTAACTGGATGTAAATAGGTATTAGAGCCATCATTGAAATAACACAGTTCATCCTTCGATAAGAAGTCTTGGACTATCTTGCCCTTATTATTTATGTTATTACTGCCCCATACAGGGTTATGGAAATTATACTCTCCCAGTATTATAAACGGTTTAGGTAACTGTTCTTTTAGATTGTGCAACTGAAGAGCTGACAAAGAGGTGCTCGGAGGTATATACACCGAACTAAATGTGACTGTTTCATATAATGAAACACGGACGGCCACAGCCTGAAGCTCTGTATGGAGAGCAACAGGGATGTGGATAATATTGTTATTTATGAAGATCGAGGAGCCGTCTGCAGCTCGCTCTTCTTCAATAGAATATGTGCTATAAAGAGGATAATTTTAAGAGTTATTTTATCTTTGTCAGATGTCTTCAGGTGAGTTTCCTGAAGACACAGGGCAACTGGATTGAAAGATTGAACTAGCTGTGTTATTTCAATAAAATTTGCCTTAAGACCTCGACAATTCCACTGTATAATTTTATCTAAGGAATACATTATGGAGGTAGGCGTATAGGAGATTTATGCTTGGACCGAGGTCGACCCTTTCTTGGAGATCGGCTACAAGATCTCCCTGGTGAGGGTGATGTATCCATCACCTCCGCGTCTGATGTTGAAGGATCGACATCCTCCAACGATCCAAACCTATTAAAAGTTTGGATAGGGTCCCTGGTGGCCTTAGAAGAACGTTCCACAGGACCACTAGGTTTATTATACTTATTCTTATTATTCGTTCCTTTGCTTGACTTTTTGGCTGGAAATATATGAGGTTCAGCTGTTTTACGTTGTGGTTCTGTATTTTTGGGACTTTCGGAATTTGTTGATCTAGTTTGTGTAGAGCAAGAGCTATATTTAGGCTGGGATGCAGGATTAACAGAAGTTTGGGCGGATATGGTTTTGGGCTGATCGTTCCAACTGGCCAAGTGAGTGATGTCTGAGTAGCAACAGATGTTGTAACTCGCTTGACTATATTTGAAAAAAAAGCCTGTGATGTATTGCACACTAATTTACGTGCTTCCTGGTACGGGATGTTATTTTTAACTTTCAAAGTAACTATCTGTTTTTCTTTTAGGAATAACGGACAGTCTTTAGAGGAGGCCATATGATTTCCACTGCAATTACAACATGTAATATGTCACTGCAGTCGAAACCCTCATGACCTTCCTTCCCGCATCGAAAACAAATCAATTTATTTATACATTGGCACTTGCCGTGACCAAATTTTTGGCACGTAAAACACCTTGTCGGGTTGGGAATGTACAGGTCAACACGAACCCTGTACGGGCCAATGTAAATGGATGACGGAAGTGATGTGCTGGTGAATGTTAGTAAGTATGTGTTGAGTTTAAACGGTGTTGCCAGATTTTTTCGTAATGAAACGTTTAACATTGGTAACACCCTCAGACTTTAATTCAGCACAAATTTGTTCTTCAGACAGGTCCAGTCAGATCCCGATCCCTGTCCACGTATGATGCCTTTGCAGCTATTTAGGGATTTATGTGGCGATGCAAAAACAGGCACGTCCAAAAACGGAAGTCAATGATAATAAATTGAATGCCTGCTGTTTTCGAAAACATTCAATAAGGATATCGCCAGATTTTTAACGTTTTTAACTTTACCAGCTAAGCCTTCTTTGTTTTTTTTTTTTCAGAACAAAGGGATCTAGTTTAGACGTTGGCAGTTTTTCGTTGATAAAATAACGAAAGCCGGCCAACTGTTCACTCCATTGTCTATTTCAAGAAATTCCTCATTTTTACGGTTTTTTGCGGTGTTAACTGGAACATTTGATATGGTTTTTGAGGAAGACATAATTGATATAGTAAGAATTCACCTCGCGTGTCCCCCGCCCGCCACGAAGTGACAACAAGGGCGAATCTACCTCTGCGGATGACCAGCAGAGAACAGAAACAGAGAATCCACGCAAGGTATACTCGCACAGATTGAGTTATAACGACAAGGTTAAATTCAATCTACTCGATTGACCCATTAGCCACCACCTTCTACATTGATCCCAGAGAAGAGCATTTGGGGAAATACCAACTTCACATCACAGTAAGTGAAAGAAATGACAAACGAGATTATCTGTAGGGCTTGACGTGACCAGCCGATTGATCGGACCTGGCCCATCCGACCTCCCGAGGATCTCGCAAGACCAACACGCCTTCAACCACCAGGATCCCGTCCTCGAAGATTACGGGTCGCAACCCACGGCAAACAGGTCGCTCCCCGGTTGCCTCTCTCACAACCGCGAAGATGTGAGCGTATTATATTCACCGGGCTCACACAGGAGAGCTCTAGGTTAGCCGACTTTTACGACAGGCTTGCCTAGAGGGCTGAGGTCCTATTCTTTACACCCCGGAAACCCCACGGGTGTTGTACTTTGAATTTTCAGTAAATTTATATATTATTGTTTGTGGAACATTCCCACAAAAAGTTCCCAGATTTCATTTCTTTCACTTGTTTTAATGTTCCAGCATAAGTTCCTAATGTTTTTTCTACTATAAATGGGTTTGTTTTTCATTTTGCCTTTATTTTTATGTGATATCACAAAAAAGTAGGAAATTAATAGTTTCCTGTTTCAAGTTCAGGTGGAAACTCATTTTTCGTTTTTATTAACAACGACTGTTCAAAGTTGACACGATGCTATTATATATTTTTTATGAATTTTACCTATGGTGCCCCCCACCCGCCACGGAGTGCCAACAAGGGCGAATCTATCTCTGTGGATGACCACCAGAGAATAGCAACAGGAAATCCACGCAAGGTATACTCGAACTGATTGAGTTATGCTAAAATCTACTCGATTGACCTATTAGCCACCGCCTTCTACACTGACCCCGAACAAGAGCATTCGGAGAAAAACCAACATAGTGACACCACAGTGAGCGAAAGATTGACATACGGGATGAAGTGTAGAACTTGACGCGACCAGCCAATTGATCGGACCTGGCTCATCCGACCTCCCGTCTCTCTCCAAGTAAGGGCAAAAAGGGGCGTGGTCGCTTCCCGGTTGTCTCTCACACAACCCAAAAGATGTGAGCTTAGTGTATTCCCCAGGTCCACACAGGAGAGCTCCAGGTTAGTGGTCTTTTTCGAGAAGTTTGCCTGGAGGGCAGAGGTCCTAATTTTTTTACCCCGGAGACCCGACGGGGGAAGATCCAATGAATCATTATGGCTTAACGCCACATCGGCAATATCTCAGCCATATCGTCCGAGAACAAGGTAAAAACACGAGGCGGTTGAGGCTTTTCATATGGTAGTGAGAACATGAAAAACAAAACGAAAATGTTCGGACATGGTTAAAAATCAGATAACAAAAAGCCAAAACCGTTAAAACTCAAACACCAGCATACCAAAAACAAATATATATCAAGAAATTTATATATGTATAACTTTTTATCTATAAATATTAATGACAATTAAAATATTTATTTTGTGATATGCAGCAATGATATCAAACTAATCACATTTTAAATATTTTGTGACAACATCGCTCGCAGTGCTGTGAATTAATTCATGTATAGTTGATTGTGTAGAATCTTTGCCGAACATGAGCGAAGCCCACACATTCAACCAGGATATGTTTGATGCCGTATTGAGTATCACATCCAACACACTCTGGGGGACAGAACCTCCATGAAGAATAAAATTGTTACACGAGAATGCCCAATACAACAGTTCGTAAAAACTACTTGATCTCTACGAGACCTACCGTGAGTATACATAATAATGCCAATGACAAGGAAAACACCATACGATTTATTATGGACACAGGTCCATACGACTGTGTTTCAATGGATAGCAACATGACTGGGTATCAAAATAAAATATCTTTAGCGCTTTTAATTTTTTTTTCTATGGAAGGCTAATATTGCAAGTATCAGTTGATTTTTAAATTTCTTATGCTGTATTGTCAAAAGTGAGGAGAGCGAGTCATTATATATGACGCCCTTCTGGGCGTGCCCAGAAACATATAAGGGAAGGAGTACAGCTCTGGCCTCTGCAGAGAAGATTGAAGAAAAGGATCAAAGACTAAGAGAACACACTCGCTGTTGAAAAACAGCTGCATACGTAACTCCGTCCCCACCCTTTTACCCATCACTGTATATAAATTTATATTCCTCATAGCTTTAGTTTAAGCAAAACCTTGCTGAATTATAATAGGATTTGTATCTGTTTTCTTATACTTACCCAGCTCAAATATCAATTGACATTGTGGAAGAAGCCAGGCTGGAGACTGCAGAAAAGACACGGAAGCTAATCCTCCACCTTGACGTTGGCTTCCACAACATAGTCCCGTACACGAAGACCAAACGGAGGGATTTTGTTAGGACATTTAAGGTATATAGCATAATGGAGGCTCAGGTTTACACGTAGGTTATATTAAGAAGGCTCATTAGCCTCTACTTGTAAAGTCGCTACTGGTGAGGTTCTAAATGCACCAAGCCCGAGTCTTAAGCCTTGGTGATGAACACGATCCAACATTTCAATGTACGACTTCCTTATGGAACCCATAGTCCAATCTAGACCTCACCACCGAACGATACAGACTGAGTAAAACAGATCGGTCAGCACCCCAATCGGTGCTAGAATGAATGAATGATTATGGCTTAACGCCACCGGCAATTTCGCAGCCATATCGTGGCGGGAACTTGTTAAAACCAGGAAGCCGTGAATAGGTTCCCACATGATCTGATAAACAATTAAAATTTAAAAGAAAAAGAAACCAGTTTAAAAAACGTAAATGTCAGTTAAAAGTCGAAAAGCACAATTGCTTTTATTTTATGCATGTCATATATATGATAATATAATATATATAAACTATATTCTCTTACATAGGCCAACAGCCTTCAAAAAGTCAATAACAGCATCGCCAGCGATGATGTCAAATAAATCATATATGGAGTTGACTGTGTAGAATCTTTGCCGAACATGGGCAAAGTCTACACAGTCAACCAGGATATGTTTGATGCTATATTGAGCATCACATCCAACACACTCAGGAGCACTGCTCCCATCCAAGATGAAACTGTGCGTTACATGAGAATGCCCGATACAGCATCTTGTCAAAACGATTTGGTCTCTACGAGACATATCAAAGGTATAGGAATTATAGCCAATGACAGGATGAATGGCATGCAGTTTATTGTAAACCTGCAGATCCCATTCACCCTGCTAAAGGCGACGAATATATTTAAGAATATAAGACTTAAAATCATTATATGGTATTTTAATTTTTGACACGGGTTTGGTAAGGGCAGCTTTTGCCTTCCTGTCTAAGACTGTGTTTCCATGGATACCAGTATGACTTGGTATCCAACAGAATATGATATCGTTACCTCTTTTAATTAGTTTTCTATGTATAGCTAATATTTCGAGAATCAACGGATTTTTAAATTTATTATTCCTAATTGCCAAAAGGCAAGAAAGCGAGTCACTGCATATCACTGCCCTCTGGGCATGCCCAGAAGAAACATAAGGTCAGGAGTATAGCCCTGTCCTCTGCAGAAAAGATTGAAGACGAGGTGGGAGACGAAGAGAAGCAACTCGCTGATCTAAGACAGCCGCAGCTGCAAGCGTGTCCCATCCTTTGACCCTTCAGTATATATTAATTTATAATCCGAATATTGAGCCTTAATTTCAGCAAAATCTTGCTGAATTATAAGAGGATTTGTATTTGATTTATTATATTTATGTAGATCAAATATCAGTTTGGGTTGTGGGAGAAGCCATAGAGGGGATCCCGGAAAAGACTCCGGAGCTATGTCTTCAATTTTGATGTTAGCACCCACAACATGGTCCTCAACACGAACACCGAACGAATGAATGAAGGAATGAATGATTATGGCTTAACGCCACGTCGGCAATATCTCAGCCATATTGTGGCGGGAACATGTTAAAACCAGGAAGCCGTGAATAGTTTTCGACATGATCTGATGAACAATTAAATCTTAAAAAGAAAAACAGAGGAGCATTTTTAAAAACAGTTTAAAAAAACTAAATGTCAGTTAAAAGTCGAAAACCACAATTGGTTTTACTTTATGCATTGAAATATATATAAACTATATTCTCTGATACAAGCTAATAGCCTTCAAAAGATCAATAACAGCATCGCTCGATGCTGTCAAATAAATCATATATGGAGTTGACTGTGTAGAATCTTTGCCGAACATGGGCAAAGTCCACACAGTCAGCCAGGATATGTTTGATGCAACATTAAGCATCACATCCAACACACTAGGGAGCACTGCTCCCATCCAAGATGAAATTGTGTGTTAGACGAGAATACCCGATGCGGCATCTCGTGAAAACGACTTGGTCTCTACGAGACATATCAAGTGTATAGGAATTAAAGCCAATGACAGGATGAATGGCATGCAGTTTATTGTAAACCTGCAGATCCCATTCACCCTGCCAAAGGCGAAGAATATATTTAAGACTTAAAATCATTATATGGTATTTTAATTTTTGACACGGGTTTGGTAAGGGCAGCTTTTGCCTTCATGTCTAGGACTGTGTTTCCATGGTATGACTTGGTATCCAACAGAATATGATATCGTTACCTCTTTTAATTAGTTTTCTGTGTATGGCTAATATTTCGAGAATCAACGGATTTTAAAATTTATTATTCCTAATTGCCAAAAGGCAAGAAAACGAGTAGCTGCATATCACAGCCCTGTGAGCATGCCCGGAAGAAACATGTAAGGCCAGGAGTTTTAAATTTATTATTAGTTTTTCCTTAAGGAACAATGGACAGTCTTTAGAGGAGGGCATGTGATCTCCACCGCAATTGCAACACTTAACAGTTTATTTTTACACTGGCACTTTCCGTGATCAAATTTTTGACAGTTAAAACACCGCGTTGGGTTAGGAATATATATGTCCACACTAACCCTATACGGGCCAGTGTAGATGTACGACGGAATACATTTACTGTTGAAGGTCAGAAGATACATATTTAGTTTAATGATGCTACCAGATTTCTTCGCAGTGAAGCCTTTCACTCTGGTAACACCCTGTGATTTCAGGAATGAATTTACTATTGAAAGTTAGAAGATATGTATTTAATTTTAGGATGTTACCAGCTTTTTTTGTTGTGCAACGTTTCACTCTGGTAACACCCTGTGAATGTAACTCTACGCAAATTTCTTCCTAAGTTAGGTCTATAATATCTCCATCCCTATCACGTATGATCCCCTGACAGCTATTTAGGGAATTATGAGGGGATGTAAACACTGGAATTTCGCATACTTTGTGGAGATTTGTGGATTGTTGTGTCCGGAAACATTCTATAAGAATGTCTCCGAATCTCACCTTTTTCACGTTTTTTAGTGTGCCCGCTCCGCCCTGTAAGGCTCGTTTCAACATAAATGGGTGGATTTTCGATGCCGGCTTCTGTTCACTCTTTGTTGAGAGACCGATGAAAGACGGCCATGTATCCTGCGCATTGTCAAGGCAGTTTGACAAAACCTCTAACTTCCTCTTTTTGTCAGCATTCGACGAAGTCGGCTAAGAGGAAGAACTGATGGATTTATTAGATACATTTGATGGCAGGCTTAAGGTAGACGTAATAAATATATAATACGAATTCACCCCACGTGTTCCCCATCCACTATAGGGTGCCGAACCTGGGGATACCCACCAGGAAACGTGAGGTATACTCCAATAGATGGCCTCAATGAGCAAACCCCAATAGGCTAATAAGGTCACACATCAGACACATACTACTCGATTAACCCATGAGCCACCGCCTCAAAACGTAGTCCCGCAAACAAAATTTCAGAAATAAGAGATAAGGATTAGGGTTATGGATACTCTGGGACCACGCAGAGGCAAGACATGACCAAGCCGATTGATCAGACCGGGCCCATCCAACCTCCCGTCTCTCTCAGTAGTATACACAATGCCGGTTCTGGCACACCCTCCCCTAGGGCCCTTCCCCCGGCAAATAGTGGCTCCCAGCCCCTTCTCGGGTCGCAGAATAGGGGTTCTTGCACACCCTCCCTGGGGCCCTCCCCAGAACAAATAGAGGCTCCCAGCCTCATTTCGTGAAAAGATAGAAGCATATTAGCCCCACCCTCGGCCCCTGGGGCCCTCCCCAGAACAAATAGAGGCCCCCAGCCCCCCATTCCCTGCTTTTGGGGTTCTATTAGACATGCTTATTGCATTAGATATGCTTCTACGCCAAATGTGTAGAAAACACCATGCCAAAGGGTTACAATAATTGCCGGTGGCTTCTCATCGGCTCCACGGTGTTCTGTGGTAAGAGTTGTCTGGGGGAGTACTGCGGGGTTCACCGATACCGTCTGCGAAAGGGTCCTGGCACCCAGCCATGTATTAGCTGTGGTCGGGGCGTTAAAAACCGATTTCGGCTTTGCATGGCCTGCAGACATAATAGGGTCCAGACGTGTGAAAGAAAGCGGAGGCACAAGGCTTTCTTGGACGAGTACAAACGGCTGGCGGCTCTCGAAATTTACAATTAGAGAGTCGGTGTACTTATTCATACGATGCGGACATGATAGGGTCCAGACGTGTGAAAGGAAGTGGAGGCTCAAGGCTTTCTTGTACGAGTTCAAACGGCTGGCGGCTATCTAAATTTACAATTAGAGAGCCGGTGTACTTATGCATACGATGAGGACAATGGAACACCATCAAAAAGCGCGAGCACTACGGGAGGAGTTCGAGACGCTCCTAGGTGTGCGGCCCAAGTACCCAGGCATAAAACGGCTGTGGCTGAGTGGAAGCAGGTGCAAGACAACAAGAACTCAACCAGTAACGAGGAGTTGAAGCAAGACATCAAGAACTCCGTCAGTAACGAGGAGTTGGATGAATTGCTAGGCGGAATACAGGGTGAAAAGAAACTAGAATTCATAAACACCGGCAGGGCCATAAGGAATTTCCTCCGGGTCTGGCAGATGAACGTGCCCGAAAGGTGTTTGGACGGACCCAGTACCCTTCTCAGAAGAAATTCGAGCCATTATTCGCCAGAAACTAGAAGAAGAGATCCTGGTACTCAAAGGGGTTGTTTCAACTAGGCCTCAGGGTTCAGCTGCAAAAGGCCCACACCGATGGCAGTGAAGAGTATACCAGCCCAGTACTCCGCAGCAAACAGGAGGCCCTCCTAGAGGTCGGTGACATTGACAGGGCTCTAGATAAGGCCTTCCCCACCATCCAGGAGGTGCTAGAAAAATGAACACAGCGAGGGTGAGGGTTGGCTGTCAATAGCGTGCAAACACTCTGGCTTGAAATTGCAAGGTATCAGCCGCTGAGACGCGGGTCCTACATCCCCCTACCTGCAGCTGTGAGTGATAAGAAAGCAGTCATCAATGTGAAGAACAAAGACGACGACTGCCTCCGATGGGCACTCCGGTCTGCCTTATTTCCAGCCCCCAGAAACCCCCAGAGACCAACAAAGTATCCCACCAATGATGGTCTAGACTTTGGGGAGATCGACGCCCCCACGCCCATCTCTCAGATCCCTAAAGTGGAGAAAAAGAACGACCTCGCCATCAACGCGTTCGGGGGGGGACAAGGGCATGATCGTGCACCGCCTCAGCAAGCAGCCAGGCGACACGCCCCGAATCAATCTGCTGCTGATTGGGAAGGCAGACAAATTCCATTATACGTGGATTAAAGACCTCGATCGAGTCCTGTCCCAAAAAAGTAAGACACAACATCGTAAACACTTCTGCGAGTGTTGCCTACACGGTTACACAAGGGAGGATCTGCTCGAGGCGCATAAGCCGGAATGCCGAGGGATTGGCCAGACGGCGGTGAAGGTGGAAATGACCCAGGAGGGGGAAAACAAGTTCTCTTCCAGAACCACCACAAACAGTTACCGGCTCCGTTCATCATATATGCCGATTTCGAGGCTCTGACCAAAAAGATTGAAGGCCCGCCGCTCAGCCCTACAGAGAGCAGCACTCAAAAGACTCAGCACCACGAGGCCAGTGGTTACTGCTATCTTGTGGTGCGTTGCGACGGCCACACAAAACCCCCCGTGGAATACAGAGGCGATAACGCGACGGAACACTTCCTCAGAGCTCTCCAGCAGGAGGAGCAGGAAATCAAAAATGTTCTAGCCAACCCTATATCCATGAGGATGACTCCCCAGGACTGGCAGGCCCACAACAACGCCACAACCTGTCACGTGTGTGAGAAGCCTCTAGGCGCATATTCTGTGCGCGATCACTGCCATATTACCGGCAAGTACAGAGGCGCGGCCCATAACGCATGCAACCTAAAGTTGCGGCTGGGTCCCAAGACAGCCATACCAGTAGTCTTGCACAACCTACAGGGCTACGACGGACACTTCCTGATGCAAGCCATAAGTAAGGTGGAGAGCCGCATCTCCTGCATCCCCAACAACACGGAAAAGTACATCTCCTTCTCGCTGGGGCAGCTCCGCTTCATCGACAGCGATCAATTCTTAACGGCTTCCATTGACAATCTGGTAGAGGCCAACAAACCTGAGGCTTTCCACATCACAGCCCGGTATGAGCCTGCCGAAGAAAAACGTAAGTTACTCATGCGCAAGGGTGTCTACCCCTATGAGTACATGGACTCCTGGGAGCGCTTCGACGATTCGAGTCTCCCACCCAAAGAGGCTTTCTACAGTAAGCTCCAAGTCTCAGGCATTAGCGATGAGGACTACATTCACGCTCAACAGGTGTGGAAGGTATTTGGTTGCACCAATCTGGGAGACTACGCAGACCTTTACTGTCGCACAGACGTGCTCTTGTTGGCTGATGTGTTTGAGGCCTTCAGGAAGACTTGTTTAGAGCAGTATGGATTAGACCCTGCTCAATACTATACGAGCCCAGGTCTCTCGGGGGATACGCTGTTTAAGAAGACCCGGGTAGAGCTGGAGCTGTTGACCGACTACGACCAACATCAAGCGGTTGCGAGGAGGTATCTCCATGGTAAGTAAGCGACAAGACAAAGCCAATAATCCGCAGGTGGAGGGATACAACCCCGAAAGTCCAAACAGCTACATCCAATACCTAAACGCCAATAATCTAAATGGCTGGGCTATCAGTCAGTTTCTTCCAACGGGCGGGTTTCAGTGGGTAGGTGAAACGATTGCTACCCACCCCCACGACAGTCCTTCCGGTTACATCCTCGAGGTCGACATAGAGTATCCCGCTAACCTACATAACTCACATAACGGCTACCCATTAGACCCGGAGCGTCTAGTGGTCCAGAAGGAGTGGATGTCGGACTATCAGCACGGTCTTCTCGGTAAGAAAGCGCCTAACGATGTCGAAAAGCTGGTACCCAACCTCCGCAACAAGGAGTGGTACGTCCTGCACTACCGAAACCTACAGCTATACCTATCTCTGTGAATGCGCCTGACAAAGGTTCACCGGGCCCTTCGATTCGACCAGAGCCCTTGGATGGAACCCTATATCAGGATTATTACCAAGCTCCGAAAAACGGCCGCGATTAAATTCGAGAAGGACCTGTACAAGCTAGTGCTCAACTCGGTCTTCGGAAAAACCATGGAGAACCTTCGGAAACGTGTGGACGTCAAGCTGGTACGCTCTGGAGAAGTCGACAAGCTCCGACGCTTGAAAGCAAACATAAGACCCTAGCGGCGATTCAGATGCACAAGACCCGTCTATTCCTAAACCAACTTATCTATGCGGGCATTAGCATTCTACAGCTTTCAAAGCACCGGATGTACGACTTCTATTACAACCGCATGAAGGCCCTGTATGGAGAGCGCTGCGAGCTCCCCTACAATGACACGGTTAGTCTGCTACTCGAGATTCAGACTGACGATGTTTATAGGGATATGGCTGAGAATGCAGACCTGTACGACACCTCAAATTTCCCCAAAAGACCACCCACTGCACAGCGAAGCAAATATGAAGGTCTTGGGGAAAATGAAGGACGAGTGCGCGGGGCGGCCGATCGCCGAATACATAGGTCTGCGCCCCAAGATGTACTCCATTCTGGAGGCCGGCGGAGCCAACATTAAGAAGGCCAAGGGCGTGAAAAAAGGAGTTGTGCAAAATCGCATCCGCCATAAGCAGTACCAGGAGGCCCTCTTCGAGAAGAAGATCTTCCGCCACGGTATGGACGTGCTGCGATCAGAGCGCCACCATATCTACAGACAGTACCTCCATAAGGTCTCACTGTCCCCCTTCCAAAGTAAACGCTGGATCGTCGAAGATGGTGTCCACACTTTGGCCTATGGTCATAGGGATGCAGTCCCCACAGGATGGGCTGGAATGGACATCCTCATTGAGGAACTACTAGCGTCGTAGAACGCCATCCGGAGGAAAATGAGCATCGGGAGGTACTAAAAGCAGCTCTTCACTAACGAAGCCCCGTCGCGGGCCATCCGACGTATCGCCTAGATAGTTCAGCACGGGTTCATTAGGCTTTGTGACAGAGCGCCCCAGCCGAAATATCTCTAGAGACCACACAGGATCAGTCGCGCGACGGCGACCGCCTTCCAGCTCTCCAGGCTGGTAGAGATAACGAACGCCAGCACCCTCGGGGGTCTTCCGCTCATTAAGTCCAACGGGACGACCTGGAACCGTCGAGGAAGGCTTATGTGGCACCTCTTGTGCCTTGATGGCGTCTTTTGGCGTTTTACCGATCAGTCTCCTTGTCTCTTTATTCAGAGCGGCCACAACTGAGGGCAGCCGAGCCACCCATTCAGTAGACCGATGTTCGGGAGGGAGGCGCATCTCCTGGGCGTACTGATGTCAAAAGAACCGCTCAGCCAGATTACGGTTGAAACGCTCCACAATGCCTTGGTCTCGGTGGATATCCACGCGGCCTCGGCGGACTGTGACATTGTGTTTGGCCGCTTTCTAACAAGTAATACGACCAAAGCCCCATCGGTCAACGGCATGCGGCGGGGCGCCGCGGAGGGGGAATGGGGGGCCGAAATGGCTCTTCCGTTTTTCTTTTTTCTTCGAAAAAAGATGTTAATCATCGCGACGTATTTGCGTGCGCAAAACGACCTCACTACTAAGATTGTGCCTGCCATACGGCGAGGAGTTCGATGGCGAGTCTGGTACAGTCAGTTCGGATTACTTGGTGAGTTTTGCGATTCCGTAACTCACACCCCCACCACACACATTCCCAGGATGACGAAGGTCATCTCGCGGTGTTTTTGGTCTTCACTAGGCACATAGAAATCGGAGAGCTGTGGCTCTTCCCCCAGCAGCGCGTCGAGTGCATCGCGTGTAAGAGTTTTGTCCTTGACCCTAGAATACTTGCGGATTGCAGCGTCGACATCCCGGAACGTTTGGACAGCGTGGCCCTGGCGGCGGACTTCATCATTGATCCAGTCCAAGCGCTCAGTACGCTTTCGGGCCCATTTCTCCTGGGTGGCTTGGAGCTGCTCTACAGCGCGGTCATGGCGCCTCCGCTCTTTGTCGACACCGGAACTCCTCAGCATCGAAAACATATAGTTGCTCCCGCTAAAGGCCAGAGCGTTTACGAGGGCGCCGCCCATCATCATTGCAATGGAGGCCATTACTACTGGAGTATATTGGGAGGAAGGAGCCCCTGTTTAATTAGCAGCTCCTTCGAAAACATGGCCAGGCCTACATCTGCAATGGCCATGCCGACGTCACCGGGTGTTAAGTCCAGCTTCGGGAGGGCTCCTTTCAGGAACATCTGGCCGAGACGAGCGTACCCAGCAGCCAGGAGAGAGAACGCCTAATATCGCCAGGGGCGCCCTCCAGTTGGTGATTTGGTGTGCCCTTTCCTTCGTAGAATCCGGTTCCTTCGCAAAATCTGTGGCTCCCCCCTCCTTCGTAGAATCCGGTTCCTTTGGCTGTTTCTTAGTAGAATCAGCTGCGCCAGATAAAGCAGCCTTAGTAGAATCAGCTGCGCCAAGCAAAGCAGCCTTAACTTCGCGAAGATCGTCCTTGAGCTTTTCAGCTTTGGCCTTTCTCGCTGCAGCACCCGCTCGACCCGACTTTTTGGGGATTCTTCGCAGGGCCGTCATTCGTAGAATCCGCTGTCACCCTCTCCACTTCCTTCGGGCCTTCCGGATTCGTTGTACTCATGTTCCTCTGGAACATACGGCTTACTTCTAGGACAGCAGTGGTGTTTAAATGAGCAGTGCTCAGCAGTGGTTATCGCCATGGTTAACGGACCTAAATACTTACCATAGCAGTAGTAAGCTGCGCCAAGAAAAGCAGCCTGAGTAGAATCAGCTGCTCCAAACAAAGCAGCCTTAGCTTCGCGAAGATCGTCCTTGAGCTTTTCAGCCTTGGCCTTTCTCGCTGCAGCACCCGCAGCGCCTTTTTTGGGATTCTTCGCAGGGTAGTTATTCGTAGAATCCGCTGTCACCCTCTCCACTGCCTTCGGGCCTTCCGGATTCGTTGTACTTATGTTCCTCTGGATCATACGGCTTATTTCTAGGACAGCAGTGGTGTTTAAAGCAGCAGTGCTCAGCAGTGGTCAGCGCCATGGTTAACGGAGCTAAGTACTTACCATAGCAGTAGTATAGCCAGCAGCTAGCACTGCTAAGCGCCTGTTCAACAAATGGGTAGGTGGCGAGCTGTGCCATGAGCATTGGTCGATTTTCGGGTGGGATAGGTAGGAGCCAGTTGGCCGCCCTTACATATGATCTCAAGAACATACCTCCGAGACCGTTAACCATCCGCGCACCGAGCTTAGCCTCGTACCGGGAGTACAACCTTTCAACGTCTTCGTCGCTCATGGCGTCGATCTCAGCGGCCGTTACGTCTTTTCCCAGATATCGCTTGGCCTGCCCACCCGCCGCAAGTGACGCCAGCCTATCCCTGAGCTGCCGTACGTCATCTTGTGGGCTGAGGCCGGGCTGTTGGTTAAGGCCGGGCTCCTTATCTGCGCCCAGAATCTCGTCTATAAGTTCATCGGTATCCATGCTTCATTGGAAAAATGTCGCCTACGTCTAATATAAAATCTTATATGTGGCGGTATCAGTCATTAGCAGGAGCTTAGAATGCGGATTGTTCTTGATCAACCATCGATTCTGTGCCTTTTTGCTCTCGGTCTCGATGACGTGGTTCTCATCCAGGCATTCGTTGAACGTGTGCAGATCTTTGCAGTGGAATAAAGCCACCCACCTTGTCTGCTGGCGAAAGTGACGATGGCGTTCAATTTCTGAGTGAGGACCCAGACGCTTTGCTCTGCATGACGGCCCGAGAAAGCCATGAATGACAGCATTTTTTGTTACTTCTTTATCGCCTCCAACGCGCTACAATCATCGATGATGTATAAGGTGTGTCCCCCCTCGAACCAATTGTAGAAAGTTCTCAGACAGTCGTTGAGCCGCTCACCGGGGTCAAAACAATAGACCTCAGGGTCAGACAGTATCCATCGCCGCCGTTACGCCTTGTTATACTTAAGAGTAGGGCACAAGATCACAATGTGATAAAAGAAACTGGGGAAAGGGCCCTCAAGCAGGTCCAGCCTTAAGAATGTTTCGCCGCATTTCGTCTGCCCACAGATAATCGCGCAGTGGGCGTCATCAATAAAGCGCGCTAACGAATTTACCATTCTGGATGTAAAGCTTTGCGTCCATGATAACATACAGATATACGTTCAACACGCCGGGCTCTTCTCTCTCTTTTCTCACCTGTATCGTAATCTCCTCGCTGGCGTTCATCACGCGCCTCCCACTGCCATGCAGCTCGTCACCGTGGCTTGTCCTCAGGTCAAGCCAGAAGGCGTGCTTGGACGTCAAGAACTCTTCCAGGGACACGTTTGCCAGGCCTAAGTCTTTTACGACCCTGGCCACCTCAAGAACCCGCTTCTTAAGGGGTGAGCTGGCGAAGAACTTCTTGACCTTGCCCCATTACTAGTACGCCCGCATGCCCTGGCTGTACAGCTGATTGGGGACCCCTTCTATTGTGACTTCTACTTTGGTGATCTTTGGGTTGTAGAAGGATTCCGACCTCCTCCCCGACGGGGTTCCTTTAGACTCGAACAGCATGAGGATGCCCTTCATTGCTCTCGTGGGCGTGTTCAGGTTTATGTTCCAGAGAGTATCAGACTTGTCCTTCACAAACTTTCGGTGGCGGAGGACGCGATCATACAGAATGGAGATGCCCCCGGCAAACTGGGTGCGGATCTGTCTAGCGAGCTCCTCTTCGGTGACCATATCGAACTCCAGGCTGATGTTGTCGATGGTGTAAGACGCGTCGGCATCGTCTGCTGTCTGGATGACCCGGCCGTAATCGTTGAACGTCAGTTCGTACTCCAGTCGGTCGGCCAAGGCACTCTGGTAGAATGGCATGTGGCTATCTAGAAGCTCAAAGTCTAGCGGGATGTGGAACCGGTTGCCAAAGGCGTGAGCGATGGCATTTTCTCCAGCATCGTCGTCACTTGCGTCCTCCGCTCCGACTCGAAGCTTAAGCATGTTTTCGTTGCCGATGCCTTAGTAGGCCGCATACTGCCGTTCGTTTTTGGTCAGCCATAAGTCGCCGCGCCGTAGCAATGAAACACATCAGAGTCGTCGATGGACATTACCTCATTCCCGCTGATTCTGATCGAGGTTTTCTTGACTACTGCGCGTCAGAGATTCCCGACCACTATGGCGTTCGGGTCGGAAGAATTGATCGTGATCGAGAAGGCCAAGCGCACGGTACCGGGCACAATGACGTCATTTGTGCCGAGGTTGGGGAAGCGGACCAAGAGTTGTTGATTCTGGATTGCCGTTCACCTTGTACCACGAGAGGCTTACGGAGTGTTCTGAAGGGGTTTAGCCTGCGTCCGTATGCATCCATTGAGTATTGAAGGCATACCTTAATTGTTCAATACGAGGATTATGGCAGACTTGGACTTTGATAACCCGGCGTTCGACGACGCCCGAGAGGTCCACAACGACGATGAGCAGACCCCTCTCCTTGCAGGTGATCATGTTCCTGAGCAACAAAGCCTGGGTGCGACCGCCAGAAACTATCAACGAGAGATGACGCAGGACGTCCTGGATTCTTATTACGATGTCTTGGCGGATATGGATAGTGTTGCCCCACAGTATCGCGATTACACGCGTTTTGAGGTTGTTATGGTGGAATCAGGTAAAGGGCGTCTGCGGTTTGTGGCCCACCCCAGTCTGGAACTCTTCAACGAAAAAACACGTGAATCCCTAGCCCTCTCAACAATCGCTAATAAGGAAGGGATGGCTGTTGTGGAGGAGCTGGGTTTTGGAAAAAGGAAAAGCAAAACAAAAAGCAAAGAACAGCCATCATTGAGTCGGGCAGAAGTCGCAACCCTGGAGACAGCAAGGTCAGATACCATGGAGCTGAAGGATTTAAACCAACCAGCGAAAAAGGCCGCTGATGCTGTCCACACAATCGAAGCAAGCTTGACGGATAGTGCGGTCGGGCGGGCTCTTTCAACGATAAACGACCCTCCTCTTCAAATGCGTCCATTACCTCGCCAAACTGTCAAGTCTCGATAAGGACATCGCAAGACAAAAACAGAAGTTGGAGGAGGCCCCTGATGAATTCTCCCGGCGTCGGGTCGTAGACCGGATAAGGAATCTCGAGGACGAGAGGGTGGCCCGGCTCGAAGCAGCCTCTTTAACGGCCGAAGCCCTGCGCACGCAAATATACCGCATGAAGCAGACGATCGATCGAATCCTACACAAGGACACCACTCTGGCCGAGCACGTCCGCACCCTATTCCGGGAGCAGGGAATAACCGTGGTCTCCATTCTTACGGCAATTGGGATGGCGATCTCGACACTGGGGCTAGCGATAAAGTTGGCGCTGACTGTCGGGTCGGGCGGGGGCATCTAGCCAACGCCACCTCTATCCGACGGGCGTGGTCTTAAAGAATGGGTGAAAAAGCATCTCCAGTCCCTGGCGCGCGCCCTTGGCAAGCTGGCTGGGAAGGCTGCCGCTGCGATTCCGGGTATTATTGCCAGTATCGTGTCCTGGCTGCTGAACCTTCTCGGGAAAGCGGCTGGGTGGCTGGCTTCTAGTTCTAGTCGTCGCAGTAGGTGGCCTATTGCTCGTGGCTGTTTATAAGTATTTAACGCATATTCCACAGCAGCAGTAAGCCGATACCAACCCCAGCGATGACGATAGGTATCTTCTCCGCATCGTGATTCTTTTGGTTTGAAAACAGGGGTTCTTCAGCCTCTTTGCGGCGCGCAGCAACATGCTGAACGCGCGCAGTGGGTGGTGGGACGGTTTCTAGTGGCTGGACGATCCCGTGGGAAGGTGCGCGCTTGTGCAAAGTGGGCAGAACTTTAGCGTTCACACCTCATTGGCGCCTAGCTTATGGTCCTCTGTGGCCACGACGATTTTGTTGTTGTAGTCCGCCACATGGCCGATCTGCAGAAGCATGTCGCTGGGGGGCATATATAGGCCTATGCCATACACAAAGTCTACAGCGCTCCCGGCATGCTGTAGCACGTCCTAGTAGCGTTTGATAGCAGACGGAAGGTCGATCGGAGAGAAAATAGCGTTTTCAACGTTCGCGGCAAACTGTTTTTGCGCCTCGAAGGCTGTGCCCGTGCCTAGAACACGCGAACTTTTTGCGCTGCGGCGCCTAAAACAGCCCACACGTATGTCCGGATGGAATCGTTTAGGCGCTCTACGCCCGGCTGCGTGAATCCTTGGGATGTGTCGACAATGAACGCCGCCCAAGCCTCCTCGGCGTCCTGCTCGATGTAGTAGATGTGGAGCGCTGTAGGCTTTCTAGGAACGACATCCTGCTCGGATCGAAGGTCCCGTCGCCAATGGGGCTGTAGTCCCGTTCCCGTGACATAGTAATATGCCACTCCGAGGCAGTGATTCACCCCACTGTGCCTGCAGTCTGTGTGCGTATCTACGTGTAACTCCCTACAAATCCTCTCATAGGCCCTCTTCTCGTACGGGTTTTCGAATGTCACCCACGCTCTGTCTTGCGGCAGGGGGGCCTTTATCTCTTCCAAGATCCGCCTACTTGGTAATAAACATGGAACCTGTACAGGGCCCTTATTCGTTGGTCGGGGGCGAGAAGATGGTCTTTTGCAGAGATTGCGCACCAGACCGCAAAGTTCACTTGGTTCTGCCAGAATTGCATAGGATTGGTGTTCCAGGCCTGAACAATGGAATTGCTGGTTATCTCTGGCAGCCGGTACTTGGCCAACACATCTGTGAACTGGACCGGAAAGGCCTTCTGTTCATCGATGTAGATGTCAAATCGCGTGAGCTGCTCTGCGTGGGTTTGGATACTATGAAATGCCTCGGCCTTGTAAGTGGCCTCTCTATTGAACCTGTAAGCCTTGCTGTTCATCGTGGCTAAGATGTTCATCACATTGACTGACGTTCTAAATGGGACACAGCACACGCTGCCTTATGCCCTTAACAACCTCGACGGCCGCCTTAAAACCACCCTTCGCGAGATAACATTCTACCCGGCCTGGGTTAATATCCCCTCCGGAGCTTGCTTCTTGCTTGAGGGCAAA
>NW_027018036.1:0-109607 GCF_032854445.1 Liolophura sinensis | reverse complement strand
AGACATTGAGTTTATCTTCGACTTAGAAGTAAGACATTTGCTGGGTGAGTTAAATGGGCTTGGCCCAAAGATTTGACATCTTCTGGGCTACCGAAGGGCACATAACTTATAATCAAAAGTTGAATATAGTAATGACCAGTCGCGATGGTACATAGTACATGTAGCCGATTTCAATTAGCAAAAGGACCAGGCAAAAATCCAAAAGTAAAAAAAATGCTCCAATCGTGCTGGTAAGAGGCTAATCCGACGTATTTTGTGACGAGAAATGGAATGGTGCAAACCGCGTTGCTCTCCGACCAATACTTTTGGCTGTAGCCACAATTGAATCATCATTTATGTCAAAATCACGTGCCCAGCAACGGCTCTTACTCCATGGAAACCAAGGAAATTTGCAATTTTTCAACAGCTGGAGATGCCTGACCCAATTGCGCATCTTTTGGCACCTTATTGATGTGGGTCAGTGTTCAATTGTACTTTTTACAGCAGACTGTATCAAGTACCTTGTGGTTTTTATATAAAAATGGTGTGGGTTTTTCTACATGTAGATAAAGAGATTAAGTTTATCTTCGACTTAGAAGTAAGACATTTGCTGGGTGAGTTAAATGGGCTTGGCCCAAAGATTTGACATCTTCTGGGCTACCGAAGGGCACATAACTTATAATCAAAAGTTGAATATAGTAATGACCAGTCGCGATTGTACATAGTACATGTAGCCGATTTCAATTAGCAAAAGGACCAGGCAAAAATCCAAAAGTGAAAAAAATGTTCCAATGCTGCTGGTAAGAGGCTAATCCGACGTATTTTGTGACGAGAAATCGAATGGTGCAAACCGCGTTGCTCTCCGACCAATATTTTTGGCTGTAGCCACAATTGAATCATCATTTATGTCAAAATCACGTGCCCAGCAACGGCTCTTACTCCATGGAAACCAAGGAAATTTGCAATTTTTCAACAGCTGGAGATGCCTGACCCAATTGCGCATCTTTTGGCACCTTATTGATGTGGGTCAGTGTTCAATTGTACTTTTTACAGCAGACTGTATCAAGTACCTTGTGTTTTTTATATAAAAATGGTGTGGTTTTTCTACATGTAGATAAAGAGATTAAGTTTATCTTCGACTTAGAAGTAAGACATTTGCTGGGTGAGTGAAATGGGCTTGGCCCAAAGATTTGACGTCTTCTGGGCTACCGAAGGGCACATAACTTATAATCAAAAGTTGAATATAGTAATGACCAGTCGCGATGGTACATAGTACATGTAGCCGATTTCAATTAGCAAAAGGACCAGGCAAAAATCCAAAAGTGGAAAAAATGCTCCAATGCTGCTGGTAAGAGGCTAATCCGACGTATTTTGTGACGAGAAATCGAATGGTGCAAACCGCGTTGCTCTCCGACCAATACTTTTGGCTGTAGCCACAATTGAATCATCATTTATGTCAAAATCACGTGCCCAGCAACGGCTCTTACTCCATGGAAACCAAGGAAATTTGCAATTTTTCAACAGCTGCAGATGCCTGACCCAATTGCGCATCTTTTGGCACCTTATTGATGTGGGTCAGTGTTCAATTGTACTTTTTACAGCAGACTGTATCAAGTACCTTGTGGTTTTTATATAAAAATGGTGTGGTTTTTCTACATGTAGATAAAGAGATTAAGTTTATCTTCGACTTAGAAGTAAGACATTTGCTGAGTGAGTTAAATGGGCTTGGCCCAAAGATTTGACATCTTCTGGGCTACCGAAGGGCACATAACTTATAATCAAAAGTTGAATATAGTAATGACCAGTCGCGATGGTACATAGTACATGTAGCCGATTTCAATTAGCAAAAGGACCAGGCAAAAATCCAAAAGTAAAAAAAATGCTCCAATCGTGCTGGTAAGAGGCTAACCCGACGTATTTTGTGACGAGAAATCGAATGGTGCAAACCGCGTTGCTCTCCGACCAATACTTTTGGCTGTAGCCACAATTGAATCATCATTTATGTCAAAATCACGTGCCCAGCAACGGCTCTTACTCCATGGAAACCAAGGAAATTTCCAATTTTTCAACAGCTGGAGATGCCTGACCCAATTGCGCATCTTTTGGCACCTTATTGATGTGGGTCAGTGTTCAATTGTACTTTTTACAGCAGACTGTATCAAGTACCTTGTGTTTTTTATATAAAAATGGTGTGGTTTTTCTACATGTAGATAAAGACATTGAGTTTATCTTCGACTTAGAAGTAAGACATTTGCTGGGTGAGTTAAATGGGCTTGGCCCAAAGATTTGACGTCTTCTGGGCTACCGAAGGGCACATAACTTATAATCAAAAGTTGAATATAGTAATGACCAGTCGCGATGGTACATAGTACATGTAGCCGATTTCAATTAGCAAAAGGACCAGGCAAAAATCCAAAAGTAAAAAAAATGCTCCAATCGTGCTGGTAAGAGGCTAATCCGACGTATTTTGTGACGAGAAATCGAATGGTGCAAACCGCGTTGCTCTCCGACCAATACTTTTGGCTGTAGCCACAATTGAATCATCATTTATGTCAAAATCACGTGCCCAGCAACGGCTCTTACTCCATGGAAACCAAGGAAATTTGCAATTTTTCAACAGCTGGAGATGCCTGACCCAATTGCGCATCTTTTGGCACCTTATTGATGTGGGTCAGTGTTCAATTGTACTTTTTACAGCAGACTGTATCAAGTACCTTGTGTTTTTTATATAAAAATGGTGTGGTTTTTCTACATGTAGATAAAGACATTGAGTTTATCTTCGACTTAGAAGTAAGACATTTGCTGGGTGAGTTAAATGGGCTTGGCCCAAAGATTTGACATCTTCTGGGCTACCGAAGGGCACATAACTTATAATCAAAAGTTGAATATAGTAATGACCAGTCGCGATTGTACATAGTACATGTAGCCGATTTCAATTAGCAAAAGGACCAGGCAAAAATCCAAAAGTGGAAAAAATGTTCCAATGCTGCTGGTAAGAGGCTAATCCGACGTATTTTGTGACGAGAAATCGAATGGTGCAAACCGCGTTGCTCTCCGACCAATACTTTTGGCTGTAGCCACAATTGAATCATCAATTATGTCAAAATCACGTGCCCAGCAACGGCTCTTACTCCATGGAAACAAGGAAATTTACAATTTTTCAACACCTGGAGATGCCTGGCCCAATTGCGCATCTTTTGGCACCTTATTGATGTGGGTCAGTGTTCAATTGTACTTTTTACAGCAGACTGTATCAAGTACCTTGTGTTTTTTATATAAAAATGGTGTGGTTTTTCTACATGTAGATAAAGAGATTAAGTTTATCTTCGACTTAGAAGTAAGACATTTGCTGGGTGAGTGAAATGGGCTTGGCCCAAAGATTTGACGTCTTCTGGGCTACCGAAGGGCACATAACTTATAATCAAAAGTTGAATATAGTAATGACCAGTCGCGATGGTACATAGTACATGTAGCCGATTTCAATTAGCAAAAGGACCAGGCAAAAATCCAAAAGTGGAAAAAATGCTCCAATGCTGCTGGTAAGAGGCTAATCCGACGTATTTTGTGACGAGAAATCGAATGGTGCAAACCGCGTTGCTCTCCGACCAATACTTTTGGCTGTAGCCACAATTGAATCATCATTTATGTCAAAATCACGTGCCCAGCAACGGCTCTTACTCCATGGAAACCAAGGAAATTTGCAATTTTTCAACACCTGGAGATGCCTGACCCAATTGCGCATCTTTTGGCACCTTATTGATGTGGGTCAGTGTTCAATTGTACTTTTTACAGCAGACTGTATCAAGTACCTTGTGTTTTTTTATATAAAAATGGTGTGGTTTTTTCTACATGTAGATAAAGACATTGAGTTTATCTTCGACTTAGAAGTAAGACATTTGCTGGGTGAGTTAAATGGGCTTGGCCCAAAGATTTGACATCTTCTGGGCTACCGAAGGGCACATAACTTATAATCAAAAGTTGAATATAGTAATGACCAGTCGCGATGGTACATAGTACATGTAGCCGATTTCAATTAGCAAAAGGACCAGGCAAAAATCCAAAAGTAAAAAAAATGCTCCAATCGTGCTGGTAAGAGGCTAATCCGACGTATTTTGTGACGAGAAATGGAATGGTGCAAACCGCGTTGCTCTCCGACCAATACTTTTGGCTGTAGCCACAATTGAATCATCATTTATGTCAAAATCACGTGCCCAGCAACGGCTCTTACTCCATGGAAACCAAGGAAATTTGCAATTTTTCAACAGCTGGAGATGCCTGACCCAATTGCGCATCTTTTGGCACCTTATTGATGTGGGTCAGTGTTCAATTGTACTTTTTACAGCAGACTGTATCAAGTACCTTGTGGTTTTTATATAAAAATGGTGTGGTTTTTCTACATGTAGATAAAGAGATTAAGTTTATCTTCGACTTAGAAGTAAGACATTTGCTGGGTGAGTTAAATGGGCTTGGCCCAAAGATTTGACATCTTCTGGGCTACCGAAGGGCACATAACTTATAATCAAAAGTTGAATATAGTAATGACCAGTCGCGATTGTACATAGTACATGTAGCCGATTTCAATTAGCAAAAGGACCAGGCAAAAATCCAAAAGTGAAAAAAATGTTCCAATGCTGCTGGTAAGAGGCTAATCCGACGTATTTTGTGACGAGAAATCGAATGGTGCAAACCGCGTTGCTCTCCGACCAATATTTTTGGCTGTAGCCACAATTGAATCATCATTTATGTCAAAATCACGTGCCAGCAACGGCTCTTACTCCATGGAAACCAAGGAAATTTGCAATTTTTCAACAGCTGGAGATGCCTGACCCAATTGCGCATCTTTTGGCACCTTATTGATGTGGGTCAGTGTTCAATTGTACTTTTTACAGCAGACTGTATCAAGTACCTTGTGTTTTTTATATAAAAATGGTGTGGTTTTTCTACATGTAGATAAAGAGATTAAGTTTATCTTCGACTTAGAAGTAAGACATTTGCTGGGTGAGTGAAATGGGCTTGGCCCAAAGATTTGACGTCTTCTGGGCTACCGAAGGGCACATAACTTATAATCAAAAGTTGAATATAGTAATGACCAGTCGCGATGGTACATAGTACATGTAGCCGATTTCAATTAGCAAAAGGACCAGGCAAAAATCCAAAAGTGGAAAAAAATGCTCCAATGCTGCTGGTAAGAGGCTAATCCGACGTATTTTGTGACGAGAAATCGAATGGTGCAAACCGCGTTGCTCTCCGACCAATACTTTTGGCTGTAGCCACAATTGAATCATCATTTATGTCAAAATCACGTGCCCAGCAACGGCTCTTACTCCATGGAAACCAAGGAAATTTGCAATTTTTCAACAGCTGCAGATGCCTGACCCAATTGCGCATCTTTTGGCACCTTATTGATGTGGGTCAGTGTTCAATTGTACTTTTTACAGCAGACTGTATCAAGTACCTTGTGGTTTTTATATAAAAATGGTGTGGTTTTTCTACATGTAGATAAAGAGATTAAGTTTATCTTCGACTTAGAAGTAAGACATTTGCTGAGTGAGTTAAATGGGCTTGGCCCAAAGATTTGACATCTTCTGGGCTACCGAAGGGCACATAACTTATAATCAAAAGTTGAATATAGTAATGACCAGTCGCGATGGTACATAGTACATGTAGCCGATTTCAATTAGCAAAAGGACCAGGCAAAAATCCAAAAGTAAAAAAAATGCTCCAATCGTGCTGGTAAGAGGCTAACCCGACGTATTTTGTGACGAGAAATCGAATGGTGCAAACCGCGTTGCTCTCCGACCAATACTTTTGGCTGTAGCCACAATTGAATCATCATTTATGTCAAAATCACGTGCCCAGCAACGGCTCTTACTCCATGGAAACCAAGGAAATTTCCAATTTTTCAACAGCTGGAGATGCCTGACCCAATTGCGCATCTTTTGGCACCTTATTGATGTGGGTCAGTGTTCAATTGTACTTTTTACAGCAGACTGTATCAAGTACCTTGTGTTTTTTATATAAAAATGGTGTGGTTTTTCTACATGTAGATAAAGACATTGAGTTTATCTTTCGACTTAGAAGTAAGACATTTGCTGGGTGAGTTAAATGGGCTTGGCCCAAAGATTTGACGTCTTCTGGGCTACCGAAGGGCACATAACTTATAATCAAAAGTTGAATATAGTAATGACCAGTCGCGATGGTACATAGTACATGTAGCCCGATTTCAATTAGCAAAAGGACCAGGCAAAAATCCAAAAGTAAAAAAAATGCTCCAATCGTGCTGGTAAGAGGCTAATTCGACGTATTTGTGACGAGAAATCGAATGGTGCAAACCGCGTTGCTCTCCGACCAATACTTTTGGCTGTAGCCACAATTGAATCATCATTTATGTCAAAATCACGTGCCCAGCAACGGCTCTTACTCCATGGAAACCAAGGAAATTTGCAATTTTTCAACAGCTGGAGATGCCTGACCCAATTGCGCATCTTTTGGCACCTTATTGATGTGGGTCAGTGTTCAATTGTACTTTTTACAGCAGACTGTATCAAGTACCTTGTGTTTTTTATATAAAAATGGTGTGGTTTTTCTACATGTAGATAAAGACATTGAGTTTATCTTCGACTTAGAAGTAAGACATTTGCTGGGTGAGTTAAATGGGCTTGGCCCAAAGATTTGACATCTTCTGGGCTACCGAAGGGCACATAACTTATAATCAAAAGTTGAATATAGTAATGACCAGTCGCGATTGTACATAGTACATGTAGCCGATTTCAATTAGCAAAAGGACCAGGCAAAAATCCAAAAGTGGAAAAAATGTTCCAATGCTGCTGGTAAGAGGCTAATCCGACGTATTTTGTGACGAGAAATCGAATGGTGCAAACCGCGTTGCTCTCCGACCAATACTTTTGGCTGTAGCCACAATTGAATCATCAATTATGTCAAAAATCACGTGCCCAGCAACGGCTCTTACTCCATGGAAACCAAGGAAATTTACAATTTTTCAACACCTGGAGATGCCTGGCCCAATTGCGCATCTTTTGGCACCTTATTGATATGGGTCAGTGTTCAATTGTACTTTTTACAGCAGACTGTATCAAGTACCTTGTGTTTTTTATATAAAAATGGTGTGGTTTTTCTACATGTAGATAAAGAGATTAAGTTTATCTTCGACTTAGAAGTAAGACATTTGCTGGGTGAGTGAAATGGGCTTGGCCCAAAGATTTGACGTCTTCTGGGCTACCGAAGGGCACATAACTTATAATCAAAAGTTGAATATAGTAATGACCAGTCGCGATGGTACATAGTACATGTAGCCGATTTCAATTAGCAAAAGGACCAGGCAAAAATCCAAAAGTGGAAAAAAATGCTCCAATGCTGCTGGTAAGAGGCTAATCCGACGTATTTTGTGACGAGAAATCGAATGGTGCAAACCGCGTTGCTCTCCGACCAATACTTTTGGCTGTAGCCACAATTGAATCATCATTTATGTCAAAATCACGTGCCCAGCAACGGCTCTTACTCCATGGAAACCAAGGAAATTTGCAATTTTTCAACACCTGGAGATGCCTGACCCAATTGCGCATCTTTTGGCACCTTATTGATGTGGGTCAGTGTTCAATTGTACTTTTTACAGCAGACTGTATCAAGTACCTTGTGGTTTTTATATAAAAATGGTGTGGTTTTTCTACATGTAGATAAAGAGATTAAGTTTATCTTCGACTTAGAAGTAAGACATTTGCTGAGTGAGTTAAATGGGCTTGGCCCAAAGATTTGACATCTTCTGGGCTACCGAAGGGCACATAACTTATAATCAAAAGTTGAATATAGTAATGACCAGTCGCGATGGTACATAGTACATGTAGCCGATTTCAATTAGCAAAAGGACCAGGCAAAAATCCAAAAGTAAAAAAAATGCTCCAATCGTGCTGGTAAGAGGCTAATCCGACGTATTTTGTGACGAGAAATCGAATGGTGCAAACCGCGTTGCTCTCCGACCAATACTTTTGGCTGTAGCCACAATTGAATCATCATTTATGTGAAAATCACGTGCCCAGCAACGGCTCTTACTCCATGGAAACCAAGGAAATTTCCAATTTTTTAACAGCTGGAGATGCCTGACCCAATTGCGCATCTTTTGGCACCTTATTGATGTGGGTCAGTGTTCAATTGTACTTTTTACAGCAGACTGTATCAAGTACCTTGTGTTTTTTATATAAAAATGGTGTGGTTTTTCTACATGTAGATAAAGACATTGAGTTTATCTTCGACTTAGAAGTAAGACATTTGCTGGGTGAGTTAAATGGGCTTGGCCCAAAGATTTGACGTCTTCTGGGCTACCGAAGGGCACATAACTTATAATCAAAAGTTGAATATAGTAATGACCAGTCGCGATGGTACATAGTACATGTAGCCGATTTCAATTAGCAAAAGGACCAGGCAAAAATCCAAAAGTGGAAAAAATGCTCCAATCGTGCTGGTAAGAGGCTAATCCGACGTATTTTGTGACGAGAAATCGAATGGTGCAAACCGCGTTGCTCTCCGACCAATACTTTTGGCTGTAGCCACAATTGAATCATCATTTATGTCAAAATCACGTGCCCAGCAACGGCTCTTACTCCATGGAAACCAAGGAAATTTCCAATTTTTCAACAGCTGGAGATGCCTGACCCAATTGCGCATCTTTTGGCACCTTATTGATGTGGGTCAGTGTTCAATTGTACTTTTTACAGCAGACTGTATCAAGTACCTTGTGTTTTTTATATAAAAATGGTGTGGTTTTTCTACATGTAGATAAAGACATTGAGTTTATCTTCGACTTAGAAGTAAGACATTTGCTGGGTGAGTTAAATGGGCTTGGCCCAAAGATTTGACGTCTTCTGGGCTACCGAAGGGCACATAACTTATAATCAAAAGTTGAATATAGTAATGACCAGTCGCGATGGTACATAGTACATGTAGCCGATTTCAATTAGCAAAAGGACCAGGCAAAAATCCAAAAGTAGAAAAAATGCTCCAATGCTGCTGGTAAGAGGCTAATCCGACGTATTTTGTGACGAGAAATCGAATGGTGCAAACCGCGTTGCTCTCCGACCAATACTTTTGGCTGTAGCCACAATTGAATCATCATTTATGTCAAAATCACGTGCCCAGCAACGGCTCTTACTCCATGGAAACCAAGGAAATTTGCAATTTTTCAACACCTGGAGATGCCTGACCCAATTGCGCATCTTTTGGCACCTTATTGATGTGGGTCAGTGTTCAGTTGTACTTTTTACAGCAGACTGTATCAAGTACCTTGTGTTTTTTATATAAAAATGGTGTGGTTTTTCTACATGTAGATAAAGAGATTAAGTTTATCTTCGACTTAGAAGTAAGACATTTGCTGGGTGAGTGAAATGGGCTTGGCCCAAAGATTTGACATCTTCTGGGCTACCGAAGGGCACATAACTTATAATCAAAAGTTGAATATAGTAATGACCAGTCGCGATGGTACATAGTACATGTAGCCGATTTCAATTAGCAAAAGGACCAGGCAAAAATCCAAAAGTGGAAAAAATGTTCCAATGCTGCTGGTAAGAGGCTAATCCGACGTATTTTGTGACGAGAAATCGAATGGTGCAAACCGCGTTGCTCTCCGACCAATACTTTTGGCTGTAGCCACAATTGAATCATCATTTATGTCAAAATCACGTGCCCAGCAACGGCTCTTACTCCATGGAAACCAAGGAAATTTGCAATTTTTCAACAGCTGGAGATGCCTGACCCAATTGCGCATCTTTTGGCACCTTATTGATGTGGGTCAGTGTTCAATTGTACTTTTTACAGCAGACTGTATCAAGTACCTTGTGTTTTTTATATAAAAATGGTGTGGTTTTTCTACATGTAGATAAAGACATTGAGTTTATCTTCGACTTAGAAGTAAGACATTTGCTGGGTGAGTGAAATGGGCTTGGCCCAAAGATTTGACGTCTTCTGGGCTACCGAAGGGCACATAACTTATAATCAAAAGTTGAATATAGTAATGACCAGTCGCGATGGTACATAGTACATGTAGCCGATTTCAATTAGCAAAAGGACCAGGCAAAAATCCAAAAGTGGAAAAAATGTTCCAATACTGCTGGTAAGAGGCTAATCCGACGTATTTTGTGACGAGAAATCGAATGGTGCAAACCGCGTTGCTCTCCGACCAATACTTTTGGCTGTAGCCACAATTGAATCATCATTTATGTCAAAATCACGTGCCCAGCAACGGCTCTTACTCCATGGAAACCAAGGAAATTTCCAATTTTTCAACAGCTGGAGATGCCTGACCCAAATGCGCATCTTTTGGCACCTTATTGATGTGGGTCAGTGTTCAATTGTACTTTTTACAGCAGACTGTATCAAGTACCTTGTGTTTTTTATATAAAAATGGTGTGGTTTTTCTACATGTAGATAAAGGCATTGAGTTTATCTTCGACTTAGAAGTAAGACATTTGCTGGGTGAGTTAAATGGGCTTGGCCCAAAGATTTGACGTCTTCTGGGCTACCGAAGGGCACATAACTTATAATCAAAAGTTGAATATAGTAATGACCAGTCGCGATGGTACATAGTACATGTAGCCGATTTCAATTAGCAAAAGGACCAGGCAAAAATCCAAAAGTGGAAAAAATGTTCCAATGCTGCTGGTAAGAGGCTAATCCGACGTATTTTGTGACGAGAAATCGAATGGTGCAAACCGCGTTGCTCTCCGACCAATACTTTTGGCTGTAGCCACAATTGAATCATCAATTATATCAAAATCACGTGCCCAGCAACGGCTCTTACTCCATGGAAACCAAGGAAATTTACAATTTTTCAACACCTGGAGATGCCTGGCCCAATTGCGCATCTTTTGGCACCTTATTGATGTGGGTCAGTGTTCAGTTGTACTTTTTACAGCAGACTGTATCAAGTACCTTGTGTTTTTTATATAAAAATGGTGTGGTTTTTCTACATGTAGATAAAGAGATTAAGTTTATCTTCGACTTAGAAGTAAGACATTTGCTGGGTGAGTGAAATGGGCTTGGCCCAAAGATTTGACGTCTTCTGGGCTACCGAAGGGCACATAACTTATAATCAAAAGTTGAATATAGTAATGACCAGTCGCGATGGTACATAGTACATGTAGCCGATTTCAATTAGCAAAAGGACCAGGCAAAAATCCAAAAGTGGAAAAAATGCTCCAATGCTGCTGGTAAGAGGCTAATCCGACGTATTTTGTGACGAGAAATCGAATGGTGCAAACCGCGTTGCTCTCCGACCAATACTTTTGGCTGTAGCCACAATTGAATCATTATTTATGTCAAAATCACGTGCCCAGCAACGGCTCTTACTCCATGGAAACCAAGGAAATTTGCAATTTTTCAACAGCTGCAGATGCCTGACCCAATTGCGCATCTTTTGGCACCTTATTGATGTGGGTCAGTGTTCAATTGTACTTTTTACAGCAGACTGTATCAAGTACCTTGTGTTTTTTATATAAAAATGGTGTGGTTTTTCTACATGTAGATAAAGACATTAAGTTTATCTTCGACTTAGAAGTAAGACATTTGCTGGGTGAGTGAAATGGGCTTGGCCCAAAGATTTGACGTCTTCTGGGCTACCGAAGGGCACATAACTTATAATCAAAAGTTGAATATAGTAATGACCAGTCGCGATGGTACATAGTACATGTAGCCGATTTCAATTAGCAAAAGGACCAGGCAAAAATCCAAAAGTGGAAAAAATGTTCCAATGCTGCTGGTAAGAGGCTAATCCGACGTTTTTTGTGACGAGAAATCGAATGGTGCAAACCGCGTTGCTCTCCGACCAATACTTTTAGCTGTAGCCACAATTGAATCATCAATTATGTCAAAATCACGTGCCCAGCAACGGCTCTTACTCCATGGAAACCAAGGAAATTTACAATTTTTCAACACCTGGAGATGCCTGGCCCAATTGCGCATCTTTTGGCACCTTATTGATGTGGGTCAGTGTTCAATTGTACTTTTTACAGCAGACTGTATCAAGCACTTTTGCATTTTTGCCTGGTCTTTTTGTTAATTGAAATCGGATACACTGTACTATGCACAATCGCGACTGGTCGTTACTATATTCAACTTTTAACTATACGTTATGTGCCCTTCGGTAGCCCAGAAGACGTCAAATCTTTTGGCTAAGCCCATTTAACTCATCCAGCAATTGTCTTACTTTTAAGTCCAAGACAATCTCAATGTCTTTATCTACGTGTAGAAAAACCACACCATTCGTACATAAAAAACACAATGTACTAGATACAGTCTGCTGTAAAAAGTACAACTGATCACTGAACCACATCAATAAGGTTCTAAAAGATGCGGAAATGGCCCAGGCATCGGCAGCTGTTTAAAAAATTGCAAATTTCCCTGGTTTCCATGGAGTAAGAGCCGTTGCTAGGCACGTGACTATGACATCAATGATCATTCAATTGTCGCTACAGCCAAAAGTATTGGTCGGAGAGCAACGCGGTTTGCACCATTCGATTTCTCGTGACAAAATAGGTCGGATTAGCCTCTTACCACCAGCACTGGAACAGTTTTTCCACTTTTGCATTTTTGCCTGGTCTTTTTGTTAATTGAAATCGGATACACTGTACTATGCACAATCGCGACTGGTCGTTACTATATTCAACTTTTAACTATAAGTTATGTGCCCTTCGGTAACCCAGAAGACGTCAAATCTTTGGGCTAAGCCCATTTAACTCATCCAGCAATTGTCTTACTTCTAAGTCCAAGACTATCTCAATGTCTTTATCTACGTGTAGAAAAACCACACCATTCGTACATAAAAAACACAATGTACTAGATACAGTCTGCTGTAAAAAGTACAACTGATCACTGAACCACATCTATAAGGTTCTAATAGATGCGGAATTGGGCCAGGCTTCGGCCGCTGTTTAAAAAATTGCAAATTTCCCTGGTTTCCATGGAGTAAGAGCCGTTGCTGGGCACGTGACTATGACATCAATGATCATTCAATTGTCGCTACAGCCAAAAGTATTGGTCGGAGAGCAACGCGGTTTGCACCATTCGATTTCTCGTGACAAAATACGTCGGATTAGCCTCTTACCAGCAGCACTGGAACAGTTTTTCCACTTTTGCATTTTTGCCTGGTCTTTTTGTTAATTGAAATCGGATACACTGTACTATGCACAATCGCGACTGGTCGTTACTATATTCAACTTTTAACTATAAGTTATGTGCCCTTCGGTAGCCCAGAAGACGTCAAATCTTTGGGCTAAGCCCATTTAACTCACCCAGCAATTGTCTTACTTCTAAGTCGAAGACAATCTCAATGTCTTTATCTACGTGTAGAAAAACCACACCATTCGTACATAAAAAACACAAGGTACTAGATACAGTCTGCTGTAAAAAGTACAACTGATCACTGAACCACATCAATAAGGTTCTAAAAGATGCGGAATTGGCCCAGGCATCGGCAGCTGTTTAAAAAATTGCAAATTTCCCTGGTTTCCATGGAGTAAGAGCCGTTGCTGGGCACGTGACTATGACATCAATGATCATTCAATTGTCGCTACAGCCAAAAGTATTGGTCGGAGAGCAACGCGGTTTGCACCATTCGATTTCTCGTGACAAAAATACGTCGGATTAGCCTCTTACCAGCAGCACTGGAACAGTTTTTCCACTTTTGCATTTTTGCCTGGTCTTTTTGTTAATTGAAATCGGATACACTGTACTATGCACAATCGCGACTGGTCATTACTATATTCAACTTTTAACTATACGTTATGTGCCCTTCGGTAGCCCAGAAGACGTCAAATCTTTGGGCTAAGCCCATTTAACTCATCCAGCAATTGTCTTATTTTTAAGTCCAAGACAATCTCAATGTCTTTATCTACGTGTAGAAAAATCACACCATTCGTACATAGAAAACACAATGTACTAGATACAGTCTGCTGTAAAAAGTACAACTGATCACTGACGCACATCAATAAGGTTCTAAAAGATGCGGAAATGGCCCAGGCATCGGCAGCTGTTTAAAAAATTGCAAATTTCCCTGGTTTCCATGGAGTAAGAGCCGTTGCTGGGCACGTGACTATGACATCAATGATCATTCAATTGTCGCTACAGCCAAAAGTATTGGTCGGAGAGCAACGCGGTTTGCACCATTCGATTTCTCGTCACAAAATAGGTCGGATTAGCCTCTTACTAGCAGCACTGGAACAGTTTTTCCACTTTTGCATTTTTGCCTGGTCTTTTTGTTAATTGAAATCGGATACACTGTACTATGCACAATCGCGACTGGTCGTTACTATATTCAACTTTTAACTATACGTTATGTGCCCTTCTGTAGCCCAGAAGACGTCAAATCTTTGGGCTAAGCCCATTTAACTCATCCAGCAATTGTCTTACTTTTAAGTCCAAGACAATCTCAATGTCTTTATCTACGTGTAGAAAAACCACACCATTTGTACATAAAAAACACAATGTACTAGATACAGTCTGCTGTAAAAAGTACAACTGATCACTGAACCACATCAATAAGGTTATAAAAGATGCGGAAATGGCCCAGGCATCGGCAGCTGTTTAAAAAATTGCAAATTTCCCTGGTTTCCATGGAGTAAGAGCCGTTGCTGGGCACGTGACTATGACATCAATGATCATTCAAATGTCGCTACAGCCAAAAGTATTGGTCGGAGAGCAACGCGGTTTGCACCATTCGATTTCTCGTGACAAAATACGTCGGATTAGTCTCTTACCAGCAGCACTGGAACAGTTTTTCCACTTTTGCATTTTTGCCTGGTCTTTTTGTTAATTTGAAATCGGATACAATCTACTATGTACAATCGCGACTGGTCATTACTATATTCAACTTTTGACTGTAAGTTATGTGCCCTTCTGTAGCCCAGAAGACGTCAAATCTTTGGGCTAAGCCCATTTAACTCACCCAGCAATTGTCTTACTTCTAAGTCCAAGACAATCTCAATGTCTTTATCTACGTGTAGAAAAACCACACCATTTGTACATAAAAAACACAAGGTACTAGATACAGTCTGCTGTAAAAAGTACAACTGATCACTGAACCACATCAATAAGGTTCTAAAAGATGCGGAATTGGCCCAGGCATCGGCAGCTGTTTAAAAAATTGCAAATTTCCCTGGTTTCCATAGAGTAAGAGCCGTTGCTGGGCACGTGACTATGACATCAATGATCATTCAATTGTCGCTACAGCCAAAAGTATTGGTCGGAGAGCAACGCGGTTTGCACCATTCGATTTCTCGTGACAAAATACGTCGGATTAGCCTCTTACTAGCAGCACTGGAACAGTTTTTCCACTTTTGCATTTTTGCCTGGTCTTTTTTGTTAATTGAAATCGGATACACTGTACTAAGCATAATCGAGACTGGTCGTTACTATATTCAACTTTTAACTATACGTTATGTGCCCTTCGGTAGCCCAGAAGACGTCAAATCTTTGGGCTAAGCCCATTTAACTCATCCAGCAATTGTCTTACTTTTAAGTCCAAGACAATTTCAATGTCTTTATCTACGTGTAGAAAAACCACACCATTCGTACATAAAAAACACAATGTACTAGATACAGTCTGCTGTAAAAAGTACAACTGATCACTGAACCACATCTATAAGGTTCTAATAGATGCGGAATTGGGCCAGGCATCGGCAGCTGTTTAAAAAATTGCAAATTTCCCTGGTTTCCATGGAGTAAGAGCCGTTGCTAGGCACGTGACTATGACATCAATGATCATTCAATTGTCGCTACAGCCAAAAGTATTGGTCGGAGAGCAACGCGGTTTGCACCATTCGATTTCTCGTGACAAAATACGTCGGATTAGCCTCTTACTAGCAGCACTGGAACAGTTTTTCCACTTTTGCATTTTTGCCTGGTCTTTTTGTTAATTGAAATCGGATACACTGTACTATGCACAATCGCGACTGGTCATTACTATATTCAACTTTTAACTATACGTTATGTGCCCTTCGGTAGCCCAGAAGACGTCAAATCTTTGGGCTAAGCCCATTTAACTCATCCAGCAATTGTCTTACTTTTAAGTCCAAGACAATCTCAATGTCTTTATCTACGTGTAGAAAAACCACTCCATTCGTACATAAAAAACACAATGTACTAGATACAGTCTGCTGTAAAAAGTACAACTGATCACTGACCCACATCAATAAGGTTCTAATAGATGCGGAATTGGGCCAGGCATCGGCAGCTGTTTAGAAAATTGCAAATTTCCGTGGTTTCCATGGAGTAAGAACCGTTGCTGGGCACGTGACTATGACATCAATGATCATTCAATTGTCGCTACAGCCAAAAGTATTGGTCGGAGAGCAACGCGGTTTGCACCATTCGATTTCTCGTGACAAAATACGTCGGATTAGCCTCTTACTAGCAGCACTGGAACAGTTTTTCCACTTTTGCATTTTTGCCTGGTCTTTTTGTTAATTGAAATCGGATACACTGTACTATGCACAATCGCGACTGGTCGTTACTATATTCAACTTTTAACTATACGTTATGTGCCCTTCGGTAGCCCAGAAGACGTCAAATCTTTTTGCTAAGCATATTTAACTCATCCAGCAATTGTCTTACTTTTAAGTCCAAGACAATTTCAATGTCTTTATCTACGTGTAGAAAAACCACACCATTCGTACATAAAAAACACAATGTACTAGATACAGTCTGCTGTAAAAAGTACAACTGATCACTGAACCACATCAATAAGGTTATAAAAGATGCGGAAATGGCCCAGGCATCGGCAGCTGTTAAAAAATTGCAAATTTCCCTGGTTTCCATGGAGTAAGAGCCGTTGCTGGGCACGTGACTATGACATCAATGATCATTCAATTGTCGCTACAGCCAAAAGTATTGGTCGGAGAGCAACGCGGTTTGCACCATTCGATTTCTCGTGACAAAATAGGTCGGAATAGCCTCTTACCAGCAGCACTGGAACAGTTTTTCCACTTTTGCATTTTTGCCTGGTCTTTTTGTTAATTTGCAATCGGATACAATCTACTATGTACAATCGCGACTGGTCATTACTATATTCAACTTTTGACTGTAAGTTATGTGCCCTTCTGTAGCCCAGAAGACGTCAAATCTTTGGGCTAAGCCCATTTAACTCACCCAGCAATTGTCTTACTTCTAAGTCCAAGACCAAAAGTATTGGTCGGAGAGCAACGCGGTTTGCACCATTCGATTTCTCGTGACAAAATACGTCGGATTAGCCTCTTACTAGCAGCACTGGAACAGTTTTTCCACTTTTGGATTTTTGCCTGGTCTTTTTGTTAATTGAAATCGGATACACTGTACTAAGCATAATCGAGACTGGTCGTTACTATATTCAACTTTTAACTATACGTTATGTGCCCTTCGGTAGCCCAGAAGACGTCAAATCTTTGGGCTAAGCCCATTTAACTCATCCAGCAATTGTCTTATTTTTAAGTCCAAGACAATTTCAATGTCTTTATCTACGTGTAGAAAAACCACACCATTCGTACATAAAAAACACAATGTACTAGATACAGTCTGCTGTAAAAAGTACAACTGATCACTGAACCACATCTATAAGGTTCTAATAGATGCGGAATTTGGCCAGGCATCGGCAGCTGTTTAAAAAATTGCAAATTTCCCTGGTTTCCATGGAGTAAGAGCCGTTGCTAGGCACGTGACTATGACATCAATGATCATTCAATTGTCGCTACAGCCAAAAGTATTGGTCGGAGAGCAACGCGGTTTGCACCATTCGATTTCTCGTGACAAAATACGTCGGATTAGCCTCTTAGCAGCAGCACTGGAACAGTTTTTCCACTTTTGCATTTTTGCCTGGTCTTTTTGTTAATTGAAATCGGATACACTGTACTATGCACAATCGCGACTGGTCGTTACTATATTCAACTTTTAACTATAAGTTATGTGCCCTTCGGTAACCCAGAAGACGTCAAATCTTTGGGCTAAGCCCATTTAACTCACTCAGCAATTGTCTTACTTCTAAGTCCAAGACAATCTCAATGTCTTTATCTACGTGTAGAAAAACCACACCATTCGTACATAAAAAACACAATGTACTAGATACAGTCTGCTGTAAAAAGTACAACTGATCACTGAACCACATCTATAAGGTTCTAATAGATGCGGAATTGGGCCAGCCATCGGCAGCTGTTAAAAAATTGCATATTTCCCTGGTTTCCATGGAGTAAGAGCCGTTGCTGGGCACGTGACTATGACATCAATGATCATTCAATTGTCGCTACAGCCAAAAGTATTGGTCGGAGAGCAACGCGGTTTGCACCATTCGATTTCTCGTGACAAAATACGTCGGATTAGCCTCTTACCAGCAGCACTGGAACAGTTTTTCCACTTTTGCATTTTTGCCTGGTCTTTTTGTTAATTGAAATCGGATACACTGTACTATGCACAATCGCGACTGGTCGTTACTATATTCAACTTTTAACTATACGTTATGTGCCCTTCGGTAGCCCAGAAGACGTCAAATCTTTGGGCTAAGCCCATTTAACTCATCCAGCAATTGTCTTACTTTTAAGTCCAAGACAATCTCAATGTCTTTATCTACGTGTAGAAAAACCACACCATTCGTACATAAAAAACACAATGTACTAGATACAGTCTGCTGTAAAAAGTACAACTGATCACTGACGCACATCAATAAGGTTCTAAAAGATGCGGAAATAGCCCAGGCATCGGCAGCTGTTTAAAAAATTGCAAATTTCCCTGGTTTCCATGGAGTAAGAGCCGTTGCTAGGCAGGTGACTATGACATCAATGATCATTCAATTGTCGCTACAGCCAAAAGTATTGGTCGGAGAGCAACGCGGTTTGCACCATTCGATTTCTCGTGACAAAATACGTCGGATTAGCCTCTTACCAGCAGCACTGGAACAGTTTTTCCACTTTTGCATTTTTGCCTGGTCTTTTTGTTAATTGAAATCGGATACACTGTACTATGCACAATCGCGACTGGTCGTTACTATATTCAACTTTTAACTATACGTTATGTGCCCTTCGGTAGCCCAGAAGACGTCAAATCTTTGGGCTAAGCCCATTTAACTCATCCAGCAATTGTCTTACTTTTAAGTCCAAGACAATCTCAATGTCTTTATCTACGTGTAGAAAAACCACACCATTCGTACATAAAAAACACAATGTACTAGATACAGTCTGCTGTAAAAAGTACAACTGATCACTGACGCACATCAATAAGGTTCTAAAAGGTGCGGAAATGGCCCAGGCATCGGCAGCTGTTTAAAAAATTGCAAATTTCCCTGGTTTCCATGGAGTAAGAGCCGTTGCTGGGCACGTGACTATGACATCAATGATCATTCAATTGTCGCTACAGCCAAAAGTATTGGTCGGAGAGCAACGCGGTTTGCACCATTCGATTTCTCGTGACAAAATACGTCGGATTAGCCTCTTACTAGCAGCACTGGAACAGTTTTTCCACTTTTGCATTTTTGCCTGGTCTTTTTGTTAATTGAAATCGGATACACTGTACTATGCACAATCGCGACTGGTCGTTTACTATATTCAACTTTTAACTATACGTTATGTGCCCTTCGGTAGCCCAGAAGAGGTCAAATCTTTGGGCTAAGCCCATTTAACTCATCCAGCAATTGTCTTACTTTTAAGTCCAAGACAATTTCAATGTCTTTATCTACGTGTAGAAAAACCACACCATTCGTACATAAAAAACACAATGTACTAGATACAGTCTGCTGTAAAAAGTAAAACTGATCACTGAACCACATCAATAAGGTTCTAAAAGATGCGAAAATGGCCCAGGCATCGGCAGCTGTTTAAAAAATTGCAAATTTCCCTGGTTTCCATGGAGTAAGAGCCGTTGCTGGGCACGTGACTATGACATCAATGATCATTCAATTGTCGCTACAGCCAAAAGTATTGGTCGGAGAGCAACGCGGTTTGCACCATTCGATTTCTCGTGACAAAATAGGTCGGAATAGCCTCTTACCAGCAGCACTGGAACAGTTTTTCCACTTTTGCATTTTTGCCTGGTCTTTTTGTTAATTGAAATCGGATACACTGTACTATGCACAATCGCGACTGGTCGTTACTATATTCAACTTTTAACTATAAGTTATGTGCCCTTCGGTAGCCCAGAAGACGTCAAATCTTTGGGCTAAGCCCATTTAACTCACTCAGCAATTGTCTTACTTTTAAGTCCAAGACAATCTCAATGTCTTTATCTACGTGTAGAAAAACCACACCATTCGTACATAAAAAACACAAGGTACTAGATACAGTCTGCTGTAAAAAGTACAACTGATGACTGAACCACATCAATAAGGTTATAAAAGATGCGGAATTGGCCCAGGCATCGGCAGCTGTTTAAAAAATTGCAAATTTCCCTGGTTTCCATGGAGTAAGAGCCGTTGCTGGGCACGTGACTATGACATCAATGATCATTCAATTGTCGCTACAGCCAAAAGTATTGGTCGGAGAGCAACGCGGTTTGCACCATTCGATTTCTCGTGACAAAATACGTCGGATTAGCCTCTTACTAGCAGCACTGGAACAGTTTTTCCACTTTTGCATTTTTGCCTGGTCTTTTTGTTAATTGAAATCGGATACACTGTACTAAGCATAATCGAGACTGGTCGTTACTATATTCAACTTTTAACTATACGTTATGTGCCCTTCGGTAGCCCAGAAGACGTCAAATCTTTGGGCTAAGCCCATTTAACTCATCCAGCAATTGTCTTATTTTTAAGTCCAAGACAATTTCAATGTCTTTATCTACGTGTAGAAAAACCACACCATTCGTACATAAAAAACACAATGTACTAGATACAGTCTGCTGTAAAAAGTACAACTGATCACTGAACCACATCTATAAGGTTCTAATAGATGCGGAATTTGGCCAGGCATCGGCAGCTGTTTAAAAAATTGCAAATTTCCCTGGTTTCCATGGAGTAAGAGCCGTTGCTAGGCACGTGACTATGACATCAATGATCATTCAATTGTCGCTACAGCCAAAAGTATTGGTCGGAGAGCAACGCGGTTTGCACCATTCGATTTCCCGTCACAAAATACGTCGGATTAGTCTTTTACCAGCAGCACTGGAACAGTTTTTCCACTTTTGCATTTTTGCCTGGTCTTTTTGTTAATTGAAATCGGATACACTGTACTATGCACAATCGCGACTGGTCGTTACTATATTCAACTTTTAACTATACGTTATGTGCCCTTCGGTAGCCCAGAAGACGTCAAATCTTTGGGCTAAGCCCATTTAACTCATCCAGCAATTGTCTTACTTTTAAGTCCAAGACAATCTCAATGTCTTTATCTACGTGTAGAAAAACCACACCATTCGTACATAAAAAACACAATGTACTAGATACAGTCTGCTGTAAAAAGTACAACTGATCACTGACGCACATCTATAAGGTTCTAAAAGATGCGGAAATAGCCCAGGCATCGGCAGCTGTTTAAAAAATTGCAAATTTCCCTGGTTTCCATGGAGTAAGAGCCGTTGCTAGGCAGGTGACTATGACATCAATGATCATTCAATTGTCGCTACAGCCAAAAGTATTGGTCGGAGAGCAACGCGATTTGCACCATTCGATTTCTCGTGACAAAATACGTCGGATTAGTCTCTTACCAGCAGCACTGGAACAGTTTTTCCACTTTTGCATTTTTGCCTGGTCTTTTTGTTAATTGAAATCGGATACACTGTACTATGCACAATCGCGACTGGTCGTTACTATATTCAACTTTTAACTATACGTTATGTGCCCTTCTGTAGCCCAGAAGACGTCAAATCTTTGGGCTAAGCCCATTTAACTCATCCAGCAATTGTCTTACTTTTAAGTCCAAGACAATCTCAATGTCTTTATCTACGTGTAGAAAAACCACACCATTCGTACATAAAAAACACAATGTACTAGATACAGTCTGCTGTAAAAAGTACAACTGATCACTGAACCACATCAATAAGGTTCTAAAAGATGCGGAAATGGCCCAGGCATCGGCAGCTGTTTAAAAAATTGCAAATTTCCCTGGTTTCCATGGAGTAAGAGCCGTTGCTGGGCACGTGACTATGACATCAATGATCATTCAATTGTCGCTACAGCCAAAAGTATTGGTCGGAGAGCAACGCGGTTTGCACCATTCGATTTCTCGTGACAAAATACGTCGGATTAGCCTCTTACTAGCAGCACTGGAACAGTTTTTCCACTTTTGCATTTTTGCCTGGTCTTTTTGTTAATTGAAATCGGATACACTGTACTATGCACAATCGCGACTGGTCGTTACTATATTCAACTTTTAACTATACGTTATGTGCCCTTCGGTAGCCCAGAAGACGTCAAATCTTTGGGCTAAGCCCATTTAACTCATCCAGCAATTGTCTTACTTTTAAGTCCAAGACAATTTCAATGTCTTTATCTACGTGTAGAAAAACCACACCATTCGTACATAAAAAACACAAAGTACTAGATACAGTCTGCTGTAAAAAGTACAACTGATCACTGAACCACATCAATAAGGTTCTAAAAGATGCGGAAATGGCCCAGGCATCGGCAGCTGTTTAAAAAATTGCAAATTTCCCTGGTTTCCATGGAGTAAGAGCCGTTGCTGGGCACGTGACTATGACATCAATGATCATTCAATTGTCGGTACAGCCAAAAGTATTGGTCGGAGAGCAACGCGGTTTGCACCATTCGATTTCTCGTGACAAAATAGGTCGGAATAGCCTCTTACCAGCAGCACTGGAACAGTTTTTCCACTTTTGCATTTTTGCCTGGTCTTTTTGTTAATTGAAATCGGATACACTGTACTATGCACAATCGCGACTGGTCGTTACTATATTCAACTTTTAACTATAAGTTATGTGCCCTTCGGTAGCCCAGAAGACGTCAAATCTTTGGGCTAAGCCCATTTAACTCACTCAGCAATTGTCTTACTTTTAAGTCCAAGACAATCTCAATGTCTTTATCTACGTGTAGAAAAACCACACCATTCGTACATAAAAAACACAAGGTACTAGATACAGTCTGCTGTAAAAAGTACAACTGATGACTGAACCACATCAATAAGGTTATAAAAGATGCGGAATTGGCCCAGGCATCGGCAGCTGTTTAAAAAATTGCAAATTTCCCTGGTTTCCATGGAGTAAGAGCCGTTGCTGGGCACGTGACTATGACATCAATGATCATTCAATTGTCGCTACAGCCAAAAGTATTGGTCGGAGAGCAACGCGGTTTGCACCATTCGATTTCTCGTGACAAAATACGTCGGATTAGCCTCTTACTAGCAGCACTGGAACAGTTTTTCCACTTTTGCATTTTTGCCTGGTCTTTTTGTTAATTGAAATCGGATACACTGTACTAAGCATAATCGAGACTGGTCGTTACTATATTCAACTTTTAACTATACGTTATGTGCCCTTCGGTAGCCCAGAAGACGTCAAATCTTTGGGCTAAGCCCATTTAACTCATCCAGCAATTGTCTTATTTTTAAGTCCAAGACAATTTCAATGTCTTTATCTACGTGTAGAAAAACCACACCATTCGTACATAAAAAACACAATGTACTAGATACAGTCTGCTGTAAAAAGTACAACTGATCACTGAACCACATCTATAAGGTTCTAATAGATGCGGAATTTGGCCAGGCATCGGCAGCTGTTTAAAAAATTGCAAATTTCCCTGGTTTCCATGGAGTAAGAGCCGTTGCTAGGCACGTGACTATGACATCAATGATCATTCAATTGTCGCTACAGCCAAAAGTATTGGTCGCAGAGCAACGCGGTTTGCACCATTCGATTTCTCGTCACAAAATACGTCGGATTAGCCTCTTACCAGCAGCACTGGAACAGTTTTTCCACTTTTGCATTTTTGCCTGGTCTTTTTTTTTAATTGAAATCGGATACACTGTACTATGCACAATCGCGACTGGTCGTTACTATATTCAACTTTTAACTATACGTTATGTGCCCTTCGGTAGCCCAGAAGACGTCAAATCTTTGGGCTAAGCCCATTTAACTCATCCAGCAATTGTCTTACTTTTAAGTCCAAGACAATCTCAATGTCTTTATCTACGTGTAGAAAAACCACACCATTCGTACATAAAAAACACAATGTACTAGATACAGTCTGCTGTAAAAAGTACAACTGATCACTGAACCACATCAATAAGGTTCTAAAAGATGCGGAAATGGCCCAGGCAACGGCAGCTGTTTAAAAAATTGCAAATTTCCCTGGTTTCCATGGAGTAAGAGCCGTTGCTGGGCACGTGACTATGACATCAATGATCATTCAATTGTCGCTACAGCCAAAAGTATTGGTCGGAGAGCAACGCGGTTTGCACCATTCGATTTCTCGTCACAAAATACGTCGGATTAGTCTCTTACTAGCAGCACTGGAACAGTTTTTCCACTTTTGCATTTTTGCCTGGTCTTTTTGTTAATTGAAATCGGATACACTGTACTATGCACAATCGCGACTGGTCGTTACTATATTCAACTTTTAACTATAAGTTATGTGCCCTTCGGTAGCCCAGAAGACGTCAAATCTTTGGGCTAAGCCCATTTAACTCATCCAGCAATTGTCTTACTTCTAAGTCCAAGACAATCTCAATGTCTTTATCTACGTGTAGAAAAACCACACCATTCGTACATAAAAAACACAATGTACTAGATACAGTCTGCTGTAAAAAGTACAACTGATCACTGAACCACATCTATAAGGTTCTAATAGATGCGGAATTGGGCCAGGCATCGGCCGCTGTTTAAAAAATTGCAAATTTCCCTGGTTTCCATGGAGTAAGAGCCGTTGCTGGGCACGTGACTATGACATCAATGATCATTCAATTGTCGCTACAGCCAAAAGTATTGGTCGGAGAGCAACGCGGTTTGCACCATTCGATTTCTCGTGACAAAATACGTCGGATTAGCATCTTACCAGCAGCACTGGAACAGTTTTTCCACTTTTGCATTTTTGCCTGGTCTTTTTGTTAATTTGAAATCGGATACAATCTACTATGTACAATCGCGACTGGTCATTACTATATTCAACTTTTGACTGTAAGTTATGTGCCCTTCTGTACCCCAAAGACGTCAAATCTTTGGGCTAAGCCCATTTAACTCACCCAGCAATTGTCTTACTTCTAAGTCCAAGACAATCTCAATGTCTTTATCTACGTGTAGAAAAACCACACCATTTGTACATAAAAAACACAAGGTACTAGATACAGTCTGCTGTAAAAAGTACAACTGATCACTGAACCACATCAATAAGGTTCTAAAAGATGCGGAATTGGCCCAGGCATCGGCAGCTGTTTAAAAAATTGCAAATTTCCCTGGTTTCCATGGAGTAAGAGCCGTTGCTGGGCACGTGACTATGACATCAATGATCATTCAATTGTCGCTACAGCCAAAAGTATTGGTCGGAGAGCAACGCGGTTTGCACCATTCGATTTCTCGTGACAAAATACGTCGGATTAGCCTCTTACTAGCAGCACTGGAACAGTTTTTCCACTTTTGCATTTTTGCCTGGTCTTTTTGTTAATTGAAATCGGATACACTGTACTAAGCATAATCGAGACTGGTGGTTACTATATTCAACTTTTAACTATACGTTATGTGCCCTTCGGTAGCCCAGAAGACGTCAAATCTTTGGGCTAAGCCCATTTAACTCATCCAGCAATTGTCTTACTTTTAAGTCCAAGACAATTTCAATGTCTTTATCTACGTGTAGAAAAACCACACCATTCGTACATAAAAAACACAATGTACTAGATACAGTCTGCTGTAAAAAGTACAACTGATCACTGAACCACATCTATAAGGTTCTAATAGATGCGGAATTGGGCCAGGCATCGGCAGCTGTTTAAAAAATTGGAAATTTCCCTGGTTTCCATGGAGTAAGAGCCGTTGCTGGGCACGTGACTATGACATCAATGATCATTCAATTGTGGCTACAACCAAAAGTATTGGTCGGAGAGCAACGCGGTTTGCACCATTCGATTTCCCGTCACAAAATAGGTCGGATTAGTCTCTTACCAGCAGCACTGGAACAGTTTTTCCACTTTTGCATTTTTGCCTGGTCTTTTTGTTAATTGAAATCGGATACACTGTACTATGCACAATCGCGACTGGTCGTTACTATATTCAACTTTTAACTATACGTTATGTGCCCTTCGGTAGCCCAGAAGACGTCAAATCTTTGGGCTAAGCCCATTTAACTCATCCAGCAATTGTCTTACTTTTAAGTCCAAGACAATCTCAATGTCTTTATCTACGTGTAGAAAAACCACACCATTCGTACATAAAAAACACAATGTACTAGATACAGTCTGCTGTAAAAAGTACAACTGATCACTGACGCACATCAATAAGGTTCTAAAAGATGCGGAAATGGCCCAGGCATCGGCCGCTGTTTAAAAAATTGCAAATTTCCCTGGTTTCCATGGAGTAAGAGCCGTTGCTGGGCACGTGACTATGACATCAATGATCATTCAATTGTCGCTACAGCCAAAAGTATTGGTCGGAGAGCAACGCGGTTTGCACCATTCGATTTCTCGTCACAAAATACGTCGGATTAGCCTCTTACTAGCAGCACTGGAACAGTTTTTCCATTTTTGCATTTTTGCCTGGTCTTTTTGTTAATTGAAATCGGATACACTGTACTATGCACAATCGCGACTGGTCGTTACTATATTCAACTTTTAACTATACGTTATGTGCCCTTCGGTAGCCCAGAAGACGTCAAATCTTTGGGCTAAGCCCATTTAACTCATCCAGCAATTGTCTTACTTTTAAGTCCAAGACAATCTCAATGTCTTTATCTACGTGTAGAAAAACCACACCATTCGTACATAAAAAACACAATGTACTAGATACAGTCTGCTGTAAAAAGTACAACTGATCACTGACGCACATCAATAAGGTTCTAAAAGATGCGGAAATGGCCCAGGCATCGGCAGCTGTTTAAAAAATTGCAAATTTCCCTGGTTTCCATGGAGTAAGAGCCGTTGCTGGGCACGTGACTATGACATCAATGATCATTCAATTGTCGCTACAGCCAAAAGTATTGGTCGGAGAGCAACGCGGTTTGCACCATTCGATTTCTCGTGACAAAATACGTCGGATTAGCCTCTTACCAGCAGCACTGGAACAGTTTTTCCACTTTTGCATTTTTGCCTGGTCTTTTTGTTAATTGAAATCGGATACACTGTACTATGCACAATCGCGACTGGTCGTTACTATATTCAACTTTTAACTATAAGTTATGTGCCCTTCGGTAGCCCAGAAGACGTCAAATCTTTGGGCTAAGCCCATTTAACTCACTCAGCAATTGTCTTACTTTTAAGTCCAAGACAATCTCAATGTCTTTATCTACGTGTAGAAAAACCACACCATTCGTACATAAAAAACACAAGGTACTAGATACAGTCTGCTGTAAAAAGTACAACTGATGACTGAACCACATCAGTAAGGTTATAAAAGATGCGGAATTGGCCCAGGCATCGGCAGCTGTTTAAAAAATTGCAAATTTCCCTGGTTTCCATGGAGTAAGAGCCGTTGCTGGGCACGTGACTATGACATCAATGATCATTCAATTGTCGCTACAGCCAAAAGTATTGGTCGGAGAGCAACGCGGTTTGCACCATTCGATTTCTCGTGACAAAGTAGGTCGGATTAGCCTCTTACTAGCAGCACTGGAACAGTTTTTCCACTTTTGCATTTTTGCCTGGTCTTTTTGTTAATTGAAATCGGATACACTGTACTAAGCATAATCGAGACTGGTCGTTACTATATTCAACTTTTAACTATACGTTATGTGCCCTTCGGTAGCCCAGAAGACGTCAAATCTTTGGGCTAAGCCCATTTAACTCATCCAGCAATTGTCTTACTTTTAAGTCCAAGACAATTTCAATGTCTTTATCTACGTGTAGAAAAACCACACCATTCGTACATAAAAAACACAATGTACTAGATACAGTCTGCTGTAAAAAGTACAACTGATCACTGACCCACATCAATAAGGTTCTAATAGATGCGGAATTGGGCCAGGCATCGGCAGCTGTTTAAAAAATTGCAAATTTCCCTGGTTTCCATGGAGTAAGAGCCGTTGCTGGGCACGTGACTATGACATCAATGATCATTCAATTGTCGCTACAGCCAAAAGTATTGGTCGGAGAGCAACGCGGTTTGCACCATTCGATTTCTCGTGACAAAATAGGTCGGATTAGCCTCTTACCAGCAGCACTGGAACAGTTTTTCCACTTTTGCATTTTTGCCTGGTCTTTTTGTTAATTGAAATCGGATACACTGTACTATGCACAATCGCGACTGGTCGTTACTATATTCAACTTTTAACTATACGTTATGTGCCCTTCGGTAGCCCAGAAGACGTCAAATCTTTGGGCTAAGCCCATTTAACTCATCCAGCAATTGTCTTACTTTTAAGTCCAAGACAATCTCAATGTCTTTATCTACGTGTAGAAAAACCACACCATTCGTACATAAAAAACACAATGTACTAGATACAGTCTGCTGTAAAAAGTACAACTGATCACTGACGCACATCAATAAGGTTCTAAAAGATGCGGAAATGGCCCAGGCATCGGCAGCTGTTTAAAAAATTGCAAATTTCCCTGGTTTCCATGGAGTAAGAGCCGTTGCTGGGCACGTGACTATGACATCAATGATCATTCAATTGTCGCTACAGCCAAAAGTATTGGTCGGAGAGCAACGCGGTTTGCACCATTCGATTTCTCGTGACAAAATAGGTCGGATTAGCCTCTTACCAGCAGCACTGGAACAGTTTTTCCACTTTTGCATTTTTGCCTGGTCTTTTTGTTAATTGAAATCGGATACACTGTACTATGCACAATCGCGACTGGTCGTTACTATATTCAACTTTTAACTATAAGTTATGTGCCCTTCGGTAGCCCAGAAGACGTCAAATCTTTGGGCTAAGCCCATTTAACTCACTCAGCAATTGTCTTACTTTTAAGTCCAAGACAATCTCAATGTCTTTATCTACGTGTAGAAAAACCACACCATTCGTACATAAAAAACACAAGGTACTAGATACAGTCTGCTGTAAAAAGTACAACTGATGACTGAACCACATCAATAAGGTTGTAAAAGATGCGGAATTGGCCCAGGCATCGGCAGCTGTTTAAAAAATTGCAAATTTCCCTGGTTTCCATGGAGTAAGAGCCGTTGCTGGGCACGTGACTATGACATCAATGATCATTCAATTGTCGCTACAGCCAAAAGTATTGGTCGGAGAGCAACGCGGTTTGCACCATTCGATTTCTCGTGACAAAATAGGTCGGATTAGCCTCTTACTAGCAGCACTGGAACAGTTTTTCCACTTTTGCATTTTTGCCTGGTCTTTTTGTTAATTGAAATCGGATACACTGTACTAAGCATAATCGAGACTGGTCGTTACTATATTCAACTTTTAACTATACGTTATGTGCCCTTCGGTAGCCCAGAAGACGTCAAATCTTTGGGCTAAGCCCATTTAACTCATCCAGCAATTGTCTTACTTTTAAGTCCAAGACAATTTCAATGTCTTTATCTACGTGTAGAAAAACCACACCATTCGTACATAAAAAACACAATGTACTAGATACAGTCTGCTGTAAAAAGTACAACTGATCACTGACCCACATCAATAAGGTTCTAATAGATGCGGAATTGGGCCAGGCATCGGCAGCTGTTTAAAAAATTGCAAATTTCCCTGGTTTCCATGGAGTAAGAGCCGTTGCTGGGCACGTGACTATGACATCAATGATCATTCAATTGTCGCTACAGCCAAAAGTATTGGTCGGAGAGCAACGCGGTTTGCACCATTCGATTTCTCGTGACAAAATAGGTCGGATTAGCCTCTTACCAGCAGCACTGGAACAGTTTTTCCACTTTTGCATTTTTGCCTGGTCTTTTTGTTAATTGAAATCGGATACACTGTACTATGCACAATCGCGACTGGTCGTTACTATATTCAACTTTTAACTATACGTTATGTGCCCTTCGGTAGCCCAGAAGACGTCAAATCTTTGGGCTAAGCCCATTTAACTCATCCAGCAATTGACTTACTTTTAAGTCCAAGACAATTTCAATGTCTTTATCTACGTGTAGAAAAACCACACCATTCGTACATAAAAAACACAATGTACTAGATACAGTCTGCTGTAAAAAGTACAACTGATCACTGAACCACATCAATAAGGTTATAAAAGATGCGGAATTGGGCCAGGCATCGGCAGCTGTTTAAAAAATTACAAATTTCCCTGGTTTCCATGGAGTAAGAGCCGTTGCTGGGCACGTGACTATGACATCAATGATCATTCAATTGTCGCTACAGCCAAAAGTATTGGTCGGAGAGCAACGCGGTTTGCACCATTCGATTTCTCGTGACAAAATAGGTCGGAATAGCCTCTTACCAGCAGCACTGGAACAGTTTTTCCACTTTTGCATTTTTGCCTGGTCTTTTTGTTAATTTGAAATCGGATACAATCTACTATGTACAATCGCGACTGGTCATTACTATATTCAACTTTTGACTGTAAGTTATGTGCCCTTCTGTAGCCCAGAAGACGTGAAATCTTTGGGCTAAGCCCATTTAACTCACCCAGCAATTGTCTTACTTCTAAGTCCAAGACCAAAAGTATTGGTCGGAGAGCAAAGCGGTTTGCACCATTCGATTTCTCGTCACAAAATACGTCGGATTAGCCTCTTACTAGCAGCACTGGAACAGTTTTTCCACTTTTGCATTTTTGCCTGGTCTTTTTGTTAATTGAAATCGGATACACTGTACTATGCACAATCGCGACTGGTCGTTACTATATTCAACTTTTAACTATACGTTATGTGCCCTTCGGTAGCCCAGAAGACGTCAAATCTTTGGGCTAAGCCCATTTAACTCATCCAGCAATTGTCTTACTTTTAAGTCCAAGACAATTTCAATGTCTTTATCTACGTGTAGAAAAACCACACCATTCGTACATAAAAAACACAATGTACTAGATACAGTCTGCTGTAAAAAGTACAACTGATCACTGAACCACATCTATAAGGTTCTAATAGATGCGGAATTGGGCCAGGCATCGGCAGCTGTTTAAAAAATTGCAAATTTCCCTGGTTTCCATGGAGTAAGAGCCGTTGCTAGGCACGTGACTATGACATCAATGATCATTCAATTGTCGCTACAGCCAAAAGTATTGGTCGGAGAGCAACGCGGTTTGCACCATTCGATTTCTCGTCACAAAATACGTCGGATTAGCCTCTTACCAGCAGCACTGGAACAGTTTTTCCACTTTTGCATTTTTGCCTGGTCTTTTTGTTAATTGAAATCGGATACACTGTACTATGCACAATCGCGACTGGTCATTACTATATTCAACTTTTAACTATACGTTATGTGCCCTTCGGTAGCCCAGAAGACGTCAAATCTTTGGGCTAAGCCCATTTAACTCATCCAGCAATTGTCTTACTTTTAAGTCCAAGACAATCTCAATGTCTTTATCTACGTGTAGAAAAACCACACCATTCGTACATAAAAAACACAATGTACTAGAAGCAGTCTGCTGTAAAAAGTACAACTGATCACTGAACCACATCAATAAGGTTCTAAAAGATGCGGAAATGGCCCAGGCAACGGCAGCTGTTTAAAAAATTGCAAATTTCCCTGGTTTCCATGGAGTAAGAGCCGTTGCTGGGCACGTGACTATGACATCAATGATCATTCAATTGTCGCTACAGCCAAAAGTATTGGTCGGAGAGCAACGCGGTTTGCACCATTCGATTTCTCGTCACAAAATACGTCGGATTAGCCTCTTACTAGCAGCACTGGAACAGTTTTTCCACTTTTGCATTTTTGCCTGGTCTTTTTGTTAATTGAAATCGGATACACTGTACTATGCACAATCGCGACTGGTCGTTACTATATTCAACTTTTAACTATACGTTATGTGCCCTTCGGTAGCCCAGAAGACGTCAAATCTTTGGGCTAAGCCCATTTAACTCATCCAGCAATTGTCTTACTTTTAAGTCCAAGACAATCTCAATGTCTTTATCTACGTGTAGAAAAACCACACCATTCGTACATAAAAAACACAATGTACTAGATACAGTCTGCTGTAAAAAGTACAACTGATCACTGAACCACATCAATAAGGTTATAAAAGATGCGGAAATGGCCCATTCATCGGCAGCTGTTTAAAAAATTGCAAATTTCCCTGGTTTCCATGGAGTAAGAGCCGTTGCTAGGCACGTGACTATGACATCAATGATCATTCAATTGTCGCTACAGCCAAAAGTATTGGTCGGAGAGCAACGCGGTTTGCACCATTCGATTTCTCGTGACAAAATACGTCGGATTAGCCTCTTACCAGCAGCACTGGAACAGTTTTTCCACTTTTGCATTTTTGCCTGGTCTTTTTGTTAATTGAAATCGGATACACTGTACTATGCACAATCGCGACTGGTCGTTACTATATTCAACTTTTAACTATAAGTTATGTGCCCTTCGGTAGCCCAGAAGACGTCAAATCTTTGGGCTAAGCCCATTTAACTCACTGAGCAATTGTCTTACTTCTAAGTCCAAGACAATCTCAATGTCTTTATCTACGTGTAGAAAAACCACACCATTCGTACATAAAAAACACAATGTACTAGATACAGTCTGCTGTAAAAAGTACAACTGATCACTGAACCACATCTATAAGGTTCTAATAGATGCGGAATTGGGCCAGGCATCGGCCGCTGTTTAAAAAATTGCAAATTTCCCTGGTTTCCATGGAGTAAGAGCCGTTGCTGGGCACGTGACTATGACATCAATGATCATTCAATTGTCGCTACAGCCAAAAGTATTGGTCGGAGAGCAACGCGGTTTGCACCATTCGATTTCTCGTGACAAAATACGTCGGATTAGCATCTTACCAGCAGCACTGGAACAGTTTTTCCACTTTTGCATTTTTGCCTGGTCTTTTTGTTAATTTGAAATCGGATACAATCTACTATGTACAATCGCGACTGGTCATTACTATATTCAACTTTTGACTGTAAGTTATGTGCCCTTCTGTAGCCCAGAAGACGTCAAATCTTTGGGCTAAGCCCATTTAACTCACCCAGCAATTGTCTTACTTCTAAGTCCAAGACAATCTCAATGTCTTTATCTACGTGTAGAAAAACCACACCATTTGTACATAAAAAACACAAGGTACTAGATACAGTCTGCTGTAAAAAGTACAACTGATCACTGAACCACATCAATAAGGTTCTAAAAGATGCGGAATTGGCCCAGGCATCGGCAGCTGTTTAAAAAATTGCAAATTTCCCTGGTTTCCATGGAGTAAGAGCCGTTGCTGGGCACGTGACTATGACATCAATGATCATTCAATTGTCGCTACAGCCAAAAGTATTGGTCGGAGAGCAACGCGGTTTGCACCATTCGATTTCTCGTGACAAAATACGTCGGATTAGCCTCTTACTAGCAGCACTGGAACAGTTTTTCCACTTTTGCATTTTTGCCTGGTCTTTTTGTTAATTGAAATCGGATACACTGTACTATGCATAATCGAGACTGGTCGTTACTATATTCAACTTTTAACTATACGTTATGTGCCCTTCGGTAGCCCAGAAGACGTCAAATCTTTGGGCTAAGCCCATTTAACTCATCCAGCAATGTCTTACTTTTAAGTCCAAGACAATTTCAATGTCTTTATCTACGTGTAGAAAAACCACACCATCGTACATAAAAAACACAATGTACTAGATACAGTCTGGCTGTAAAAAGTACAACTGATCACTGAACCACATCTATAAGGTTCTAATAGATGCGGAATTGGGCCAGGCATCGGCAGCTGTTTAAAAAATTGGAAATTTCCCTGGTTTCCATGGAGTAAGAGCCGTTGCTGGGCACGTGACTATGACATCAATGATCATTCAATTGTGGCTACAACCAAAAGTATTGGTCGGAGAGCAACGCGGTTTGCACCATTCGATTTCCCGTCACAAAATAGGTCGGATTAGTCTCTTACCAGCAGCACTGGAACAGTTTTTCCACTTTTGCATTTTTGCCTGGTCTTTTTGTTAATTGAAATCGGATACACTGTACTATGCACAATCGCGACTGGTCGTTACTATATTCAACTTTTAACTATACGTTATGTGCCCTTCGGTAGCCCAGAAGACGTCAAATCTTTGGGCTAAGCCCATTTAACTCATCCAGCAATTGTCTTACTTTTAAGTCCAAGACAATTTCAATGTCTTTATCTACGTGTAGAAAAACCACACCATTCGTACATAAAAAAACACAATGTACTAGATACAGTCTGCTGTAAAAAGTACAACTGATCACTGACGCACATCAATAAGGTTCTAAAGATGCGGAAATGGCCCAGCATCGGCAGCTGTTTAAAAAATTGCAAATTTCCCTGGTTTCCATGGAGTAAGAGCCGTTGCTGGGCACGTGACTATGACATCAATGATCATTCAATTGTCGCTACAGCCAAAAGTATTGGTCGGAGAGCAACGCGGTTTGCACCATTCGATTTCTCGTCACAAAATACGTCGGATTAGCCTCTTACTAGCAGCACTGGAACAGTTTTCCACTTTTGCATTTTTGCCTGGTCTTTTTGTTAATTGAAATCGGATACACTGTACTATGCACAATCGCGGACTGGTCGTTACTATATTCAACTTTTTAACTATACGTTATGTGCCCTTCGGTAGCCCAGAAGACGTCAAATCTTTGGGCTAAGCCCATTTAACTCATCCAGCAATTGTCTTACTTTTAAGTCCAAGACAATCTCAATGTCTTTATCTACGTGTAGAAAAACCACACCATTCGTACATAAAAAACACAATGTACTAGATACAGTCTGCTGTAAAAAGTACAACTGATCACTGACGCACATCAATAAGGTTCTAAAAGATGCGGAAATGGCCCAGGCATCGGCAGCTGTTTAAAAAATTGCAAATTTCCCTGGTTTCCATGGAGTAAGAGCCGTTGCTGGGCACGTGACTATGACATCAATGATCATTCAATTGTCGCTACAGCCAAAAGTATTGGTCGGAGAGCAACGCGGTTTGCACCATTCGATTTCTCGTCACAAAATAGGTCGGATTAGCCTCTTACCAGCAGCACTGGAACAGTTTTTCCACTTTTGCATTTTTGCCTGGTCTTTTTGTTAATTGAAATCGGATACACTGTACTATGCACAATCGCGACTGGTCGTTACTATGTTCAACTTTTAACTATAAGTTATGTGCCCTTCGGTAGCCCAGAAGACGTCAAATCTTTGGGCTAAGCCCATTTAACTCACTCAGCAATTGTCTTACTTTTAAGTCCAAGACAATCTCAATGTCTTTATCTACGTGTAGAAAAACCACACCATTCGTACATAAAAAAACACAAGGTACTAGATACAGTCTGCTGTAAAAAGTACAACTGATGACTGAACCACATCAATAAGGTTATAAAAGATGCGGAATTGGCCCAGGCATCGGCAGCTGTTTAAAAAATTGGAAATTTCCCTGGTTTCCATGGAGTAAGAGCCGTTGCTGGGCACGTGACTATGACATCAATGATCATTCAATTGTCGCTACAGCCAAAAGTATTGGTCGGAGAGCAACGCGGTTTGCACCATTCGATTTCTCGTGACAAAATAGGTCGGATTAGCCTCTTACTAGCAGCACTGGAACAGTTTTTCCACTTTTGCATTTTTGCCTGGTCTTTTTGTTAATTGAAATCGGATACAATGTACTAAGCATAATCGAGACTGGTCGTTACTATATTCAACTTTTAACTATACGTTATGTGCCCTTCGGTAGCCCAGAAGACGTCAAATCTTTGGGCTAAGCCCATTTAACTCATCCAGCAATTGTCTTACTTTTAAGTCCAAGACAATTTCAATGTCTTTATCTACGTGTAGAAAAACCACACCATTCCTACATAAAAAACACAATGTACTAGATACAGTCTGCTGTAAAAAGTACAACTGATCACTGACCCACATCAATAAGGTTCTAATAGATGCGGGAATTGGGCCAGGCATCGGCAGCTGTTTAAAAAATTGCAAATTTCCCTGGTTTCCATGGAGTAAGAGCCGTTGCTGGGCACGTGACTATGACATCAATGATCATTCAATTGTCGCTACAGCCAAAAGTATTGGTCGGAGAGCAACGCGGTTTGCACCATTCGATTTCTCGTGACAAAATAGGTCGGATTAGCCTCTTACCAGCAGCACTGGAACAGTTTTTCCACTTTTGCATTTTTGCCTGGTCTTTTTGTTAATTGAAATCGGATACACTGTACTATGCACAATCGCGACTGGTCGTTACTATATTCAACTTTTAACTATACGTTATGTGCCCTTCGGTAGCCCAGAAGACGTCAAATCTTTGGGCTAAGCCCATTTAACTCATCCAGCAATTGTCTTACTTTTAAGTCCAAGACAATTTCAATGTCTTTATCTACGTGTAGAAAAACCACACCATTCGTACATAAAAAACACAATGTACTAGATACAGTCTGCTGTAAAAAGTACAACTGATCACTGAACCACATCAATAAGGTTATAAAAGATGCGGAATTGGGCCAGGCATCGGCAGCTGTTTAAAAAATTACAAATTTCCCTGGTTTCCATGGAGTAAGAGCCGTTGCTGGGCACGTGACTATGACATCAATGATCATTCAATTGTCGCTACAGCCAAAAGTATTGGTCGGAGAGCAACGCGGTTTGCACCATTCGATTTCTCGTGACAAAATAGGTCGGAATAGCCTCTTACCAGCAGCACTGGAACAGTTTTTCCACTTTTGCATTTTTGCCTGGTCTTTTTGTTAATTTGAAATCGGATACAATCTACTATGTACAATCGCGACCGGTCATTACTATATTCAACTTTTGACTGTAAGTTATGTGCCCTTCTGTAGCCCAGAAGACGTGAAATCTTTGGGCTAAGCCCATTTAACTCACCCAGCAATTGTCTTACTTCTAAGTCCAAGACCAAAAGTATTGGTCGGAGAGCAACGCGGTTTGCACCATTCGATTTCTCGTCACAAAAGACGTCGGATTAGCCTCTTACTAGCAGCACTGGAACAGTTTTTCCACTTTTGCATTTTTGCCTGGTCTTTTTGTTAATTGAAATCGGATACACTGTACTATGCACAATCGCGACTGGTCGTTACTATATTCAACTTTTAACTATACGTTATGTGCCCTTCGGTAGCCCAGAAGACGTCAAATCTTTGGGCTAAGCCCATTTAACTCATCCAGCAATTGTCTTACTTTTAAGTCCAAGACAATTTCAATGTCTTTATCTACGTGTAGAAAAACCACACCATTCGTACATAAAAAACACAATGTACTAGATACAGTCTGCTGTAAAAAGTACAACTGATCACTGAACCACATCTATAAGGTTCTAATAGATGCGGAATTGGGCCAGGCATCGGCAGCTGTTTAAAAAATTGCAAATTTCCCTGGTTTCCATGGAGTAAGAGCCGTTGCTAGGCACGTGACTATGACATCAATGATCATTCAATTGTCGCTACAGCCAAAAGTATTGGTCGGAGAGCAACGCGGTTTGCACCATTCGATTTCTCGTCACAAAATACGTCGGATTAGCCTCTTACCAGCAGCACTGGAACAGTTTTTCCACTTTTGCATTTTTGCCTGGTCTTTTTGTTAATTGAAATCGGATACACTGTACTATGCACAATCGCGACTGGTCATTACTATATTCAACTTTTAACTATACGTTATGTGCCCTTCGGTAGCCCAGAAGACGTCAAATCTTTGGGCTAAGCCCATTTAACTCATCCAGCAATTGTCTTACTTTTAAGTCCAAGACAATCTCAATGTCTTTATCTACGTGTAGAAAAACCACACCATTCGTACATAAAAAACACAATGTACTAGAAGCAGTCTGCTGTAAAAAGTACAACTGATCACTGAACCACATCAATAAGGTTCTAAAAGATGCGGAAATGGCCCAGGCAACGGCAGCTGTTTAAAAAATTGCAAATTTCCCTGGTTTCCATGGAGTAAGAGCCGTTGCTGGGCACGTGACTATGACATCAATGGTCATTCAATTGTCGCTACAGCCAAAAGTATTGGTCGGAGAGCAACGCGGTTTGCACCATTCGATTTCTCGTCACAAAATACGTCGGATTAGCCTCTTACTAGCAGCACTGGAACAGTTTTTCCACTTTTGCATTTTTGCCTGGTCTTTTTGTTAATTGAAATCGGATACACTGTACTATGCACAATCGCGACTGGTCGTTACTATATTCAACTTTTAACTATACGTTATGTGCCCTTCGGTAGCCCAGAAGACGTCAAATCTTTGGGCTAAGCCCATTTAACTCATCCAGCAATTGTCTTACTTTTAAGTCCAAGACAATCTCAATGTCTTTATCTACGTGTAGAAAAACCACACCATTCGTACATAAAAAACACAATGTACTAGATACAGTCTGCTGTAAAAAGTACAACTGATCACTGAACCACATCAATAAGGTTATAAAAGATGCGGAAATGGCCCAGGCATCGGCAGCTGTTTAAAAAATTGCAAATTTCCCTGGTTTCCATGGAGTAAGAGCCGTTGCTAGGCACGTGACTATGACATCAATGATCATTCAATTGTCGCTACAGCCAAAAGTATTGGTCGGAGAGCAACGCGGTTTGCACCATTCGATTTCTCGTGACAAAATACGTCGGATTAGCCTCTTACTAGCAGCACTGGAACAGTTTTTCCACTTTTGCATTTTTGCCTGGTCTTTTTGTTAATTGAAATCGGATACACTGTACTATGCACAATCGCGACTGGTCGTTACTATATTCAACTTTTAACTATACGTTATGTGCCCTTCGGTAGCCCAGAAGACGTCAAATCTTTGGGCTAAGCCCATTTAACTCATCCAGCAATTGTCTTACTTTTAAGTCCAAGACAATCTCAATGTCTTTATCTACGTGTAGAAAAACCACACCATTCGTACATAAAAAACACAATGTACTAGATACAGTCTGCTGTAAAAAGTACAACTGATCACTGAACCACATCAATAAGGTTATAAAAGATGCGGAAATGGCCCAGGCATCGGCAGCTGTTTAAAAAATTGCAAATTTCCCTGGTTTCCATGGAGTAAGAGCCGTTGCTAGGCACGTGACTATGACATCAATGATCATTCAATTGTCGCTACAGCCAAAAGTATTGGTCGGAGAGCAACGCGGTTTGCACCATTCGATTTCTCGTGACAAAATAGGTCGGATTAGCCTCTTACCAGCAGCACTGGAACAGTTTTTCCACTTTTGCATTTTTGCCTGGTCTTTTTGTTAATTGAAATCGGATACACTGTACTATGCACAATCGCGACTGGTCGTTACTATATTCAACTTTTAACTATAAGTTATGTGCCCTTCGGTAGCCCAGAAGACGTCAAATCTTTGGGCTAAGCCCATTTAACTCACTCAGCAATTGTCTTACTTCTAAGTCCAAGACTATCTCAATGTCTTTATCTACGTGTAGAAAAACCACACCATTCGTACATAAAAAACACAATGTACTAGATACAGTCTGCTGTAAAAAGTACAACTGATCACTGAACCACATCTATAAGGTTCTAATAGATGCGGAATTGGGCCAGGCTTCGGCCGCTGTTTAAAAAATTGCAAATTTCCCTGGTTTCCATGGAGTAAGAGCCGTTGCTGGGCACGTGACTATGACATTAATGATCATTCAATTGTCGCTACAGCCAAAAGTATTGGTCGGAGAGCAACGCGGTTTGCACCATTCGATTTCTCGTGACAAAATACGTCGGATTAGCCTCTTACCAGCAGCACTGGAACAGTTTTTCCACTTTTGCATTTTTGCCTGGTCTTTTTGTTAATTGAAATCGGATACACTGTACTATGCACAATCGCGACTGGTCGTTACTATATTCAACTTTTAACTATAAGTTATGTGCCCTTCGGTAGCCCAGAAGACGTCAAATCTTTGGGCTGAGCCCATTTAACTCACTCAGCAATTGTCTTACTTCTAAGTCCAAGACTATCTCAATGTCTTTATCTACGTGTAGAAAAACCACACCATTCGTACATAAAAAACACAATGTACTAGATACAGTCTGCTGTAAAAAGTACAACTGATCACTGAACCACATCTATAAGGTTCTAATAGATGCGGAATTGGGCCAGGCTTCGGCCGCTGTTTAAAAAATTGCAAATTTCCCTGGTTTCCATGGAGTAAGAGCCGTTGCTGGGCACGTGACTATGACATCAATGATCATTCAATTGTCGCTACAGCCAAAAGTATTGGTCGGAGAGCAACGCGGTTTGCACCATTCGATTTCTCGTGACAAAATACGTCGGATTAGCCTCTTACCAGCAGCACTGGAACAGTTTTTCCACTTTTGCATTTTTGCCTGGTCTTTTTGTTAATTGAAATCGGATACACTGTACTATGCACAATCGCGACTGGTCGTTACTATATTCAACTTTTAACTATAAGTTATGTGCCCTTCGGTAGCCCAGAAGACGTCAAATCTTTGGGCTAAGCCCATTTAACTCACCCAGCAATTGTCTTACTTCTAAGTCCAAGACAATCTCAATGTCTTTATCTACGTGTAGAAAAACCACACCATTCGTACATAAAAAACACAAGGTACTAGATACAGTCTGCTGTAAAAAGTACAACTGATCACTGAACCACATCAATAAGGTTCTAAAAGATGCGGAATTGGCCCAGGCATCGGCAGCTGTTTAAAAAATTGCAAATTTCCCTGGTTTCCATGGAGTAAGAGCCGTTGCTGGGCACGTGACTATGACATCAATGATCATTCAATTGTCGCTACAGCCAAAAGTATTGGTCGGAGAGCAACGCGGTTTGCACCATTCGATTTCTCGTCACAAAATACGTCGGATTAGCCTCTTACTAGCAGCACTGGAACAGTTTTTCCACTTTTGCATTTTTGCCTGGTCTTTTTGTTAATTGAAATCGGATACACTGTACTATGCACAATCGCGACTGGTCGTTACTATATTCAACTTTTAACTATACGTTATGTGCCCTTCGGTAGCCCAGAAGACGTCAAATCTTTGGGCTAAGCCCATTTAACTCATCCAGCAATTGTCTTACTTTTAAGTCCAAGACAATTTCAATGTCTTTATCTACGTGTAGAAAAACCACACCATTCGTACATAAAAAACACAATGTACTAGATACAGTCTGCTGTAAAAAGTACAACTGATCACTGAACCACATCTATAAGGTTCTAATAGATGCGGAATTGGGCCAGGCATCGGCAGCTGTTTAAAAAATTGCAAATTTCCCTGGTTTCCATGGAGTAAGAGCCGTTGCTAGGCACGTGACTATGACATCAATGATCATTCAATTGTCGCTACAGCCAAAAGTATTGGTCGGAGAGCAACGCGGTTTGCACCATTCGATTTCTCGTCACAAAATACGTCGGATTAGCCTCTTACCAGCAGCACTGGAACAGTTTTTCCACTTTTGCATTTTTGCCTGGTCTTTTTGTTAATTGAAATCGGATACACTGTACTATGCACAATCGCGACTGGTCATTACTATATTCAACTTTTAACTATACGTTATGTGCCCTTCGGTAGCCCAGAAGACGTCAAATCTTTGGGCTAAGCCCATTTAACTCATCCAGCAATTGTCTTACTTTTAAGTCCAAGACAATCTCAATGTCTTTATCTACGTGTAGAAAAACCACACCATTCGTACATAAAAAACACAATGTACTAGAAGCAGTCTGCTGTAAAAAGTACAACTGATCACTGAACCACATCAATAAGGTTCTAAAAGATGCGGAAATGGCCCAGGCATCGGCAGCTGTTTAAAAAATTGCAAATTTCCCTGGTTTCCATGGAGTAAGAGCCGTTGCTGGGCACGTGACTATGACATCAATGATCATTCAATTGTCGCTACAGCCAAAAGTATTGGTCGGAGAGCAACGCGGTTTGCACCATTCGATTTCTCGTCACAAAATACGTCGGATTAGCCTCTTACTAGCAGCACTGGAACAGTTTTTCCACTTTTGCATTTTTGCCTGGTCTTTTTGTTAATTGAAATCGGATACACTGTACTATGCACAATCGCGACTGGTCGTTACTATATTCAACTTTTAACTATACGTTATGTGCCCTTCGGTAGCCCAGAAGACGTCAAATCTTTGGGCTAAGCCCATTTAACTCATCCAGCAATTGTCTTACTTTTAAGTCCAAGACAATCTCAATGTCTTTATCTACGTGTAGAAAAACCACACCATTCGTACATAAAAAACACAAAGTACTAGATACAGTCTGCTGTAAAAAGTACAACTGATCACTGAACCACATCAATAAGGTTATAAAAGATGCGGAAATGGCCCAGGCATCGGCAGCTGTTTAAAAAATTGCAAATTTCCCTGGTTTCCATGGAGTAAGAGCCGTTGCTAGGCACGTGACTATGACATCAATGATCATTCAATTGTCGCTACAGCCAAAAGTATTGGTCGGAGAGCAACGCGGTTTGCACCATTCGATTTCTCGTCACAAAATACGTCGGATTAGCCTCTTACTAGCAGCACTGGAACAGTTTTTCCACTTTTGCATTTTTGCCTGGTCTTTTTGTTAATTGAAATCGGATACACTGTACTATGCACAATCGCGACTGGTCGTTACTATATTCAACTTTTAACTATACGTTATGTGCCCTTCGGTAGCCCAGAAGACGTCAAATCTTTTGGCTAAGCCCATTTAACTCATCCAGCAATTGTCTTACTTTTAAGTCCAAGACAATCTCAATGTCTTTATCTACGTGTAGAAAAACCACACCATTCGTACATAAAAAACACAATGTACTAGATACAGTCTGCTGTAAAAAGTACAACTGATCACTGAACCACATCAATAAGGTTATAAAAGATGCGGAAATGGCCCAGGCATCGGCAGCTGTTTAAAAAATTGCAAATTTCCCTGGTTTCCATGGAGTAAGAGCCGTTGCTAGGCACGTGACTATGACATCAATGATCATTCAATTGTCGCTACAGCCAAAAGTATTGGTCGGAGAGCAACGCGGTTTGCACCATTCGATTTCTCGTGACAAAATAGGTCGGATTAGCCTCTTACCACCAGCACTGGAACAGTTTTTCCACTTTTGCATTTTTGCCTGGTCTTTTTGTTAATTGAAATCGGATACACTGTACTATGCACAATCGCGACTGGTCGTTACTATATTCAACTTTTAACTATAAGTTATGTGCCCTTCGGTAGCCCAGAAGACGTCAAATCTTTGGGCTAAGCCCATTTAACTCACTCAGCAATTGTCTTACTTCTAAGTCCAAGACTATCTCAATGTCTTTATCTACGTGTAGAAAAACCACACCATTCGTACATAAAAAACACAATGTACTAGATACAGTCTGCTGTAAAAAGTACAACTGATCACTGAACCACATCTATAAGGTTCTAATAGATGCGGAATTGGGCCAGGCTTCGGCCGCTGTTTAAAAAATTGCAAATTTCCCTGGTTTCCATGGAGTAAGAGCCGTTGCTGGGCACGTGACTATGACATCAATGATCATTCAATTGTCGCTACAGCCAAAAGTATTGGTCGGAGAGCAACGCGGTTTGCACCATTCGATTTCTCGTCACAAAATAGGTCGGATTAGCCTCTTACCAGCAGCACTGGAACAGTTTTTCCACTTTTGCATTTTTTGCCTTGTCTTTTTGTTAATTGAAATCGGATACACTGTACTATGCACAATCGCGACTGGTCGTTACTATATTCAACTTTTAACTATAAGTTATGTGCCCTTCGGTAGCCCAGAAGACGTCAAATCTTTGGGCTAAGCCCATTTAACTCACTCAGCAATTGTCTTACTTTTAAGTCCAAGACATCTCAATGTCTTTATCTACGTGTAGAAAAACCACACCATTCGTACATAAAAAACACAAGGTACTAGATACAGTCTGCTGTAAAAAGTACAACTGATGACTGAACCACATCAATAAGGTTATAAAAGATGCGGAATTGGCCCAGGCATCGGCAGCTGTTTAAAAAATTGCAAATTTCCCTGGTTTCCATGGAGTAAGAGCCGTTGCTGGGCACGTGACTATGACATCAATGATCATTCAATTGTCGCTACAGCCAAAAGTATTGGTCGGAGAGCAACGCGGTTTTGCACCATTCGATTTCTCGTGACAAAATAGGTCGGATTAGCCTCTTACTAGCAGCACTGGAACAGTTTTTCCACTTTTGCATTTTTGCCTGGTCTTTTTGTTAATTGAAATCGGATACACTGTACTAAGCATAATCGAGACTGGTCGTTACTATATTCAACTTTTAACTATACGTTATGTGCCCTTCGGTAGCCCAGAAGACGTCAAATCTTTGGGCTAAGCCCATTTAACTCATCCAGCAATTGTCTTACTTTTAAGTCCAAGACAATTTCAATGTCTTTATCTACGTGTAGAAAAACCACACCATTCGTACATAAAAAACACAATGTACTAGATACAGTCTGCTGTAAAAAGTACAACTGATCACTGACCCACATCAATAAGGTTCTAATAGATGCGGAATTGGGCCAGGCATCGGCAGCTGTTTAAAAAATTGCAAATTTCCCTGGTTTCCATGGAGTAAGAGCCGTTGCTGGGCACGTGACTATGACATCAATGATCATTCAATTGTCGCTACAGCCAAAAGTATTGGTCGGAGAGCAACGCGGTTTGCACCATTCGATTTCTCGTGACAAAATAGGTCGGATTAGCCTCTTACCAGCAGCACTGGAACAGTTTTTCCACTTTTGCAATTTTTGCCTGGTCTTTTTGTTAATTGAAATCGGATACACTGTACTATGCACAATCGCGACTGGTCGTTACTATATTCAACTTTTAACTATACGTTATGTGCCCTTCGGTAGCCCAGAAGACGTCAAATCTTTGGGCTAAGCCCATTTAACTCATCCAGCAATTGTCTTACTTTTAAGTCCAAGACAATTTCAATGTCTTTATCTACGTGTAGAAAAACCACACCATTCGTACATAAAAAACACAATGTACTAGATACAGTCTGCTGTAAAAAGTACAACTGATCACTGAACCACATCAATAAGGTTATAAAAGATGCGGAATTGGGCCAGGCATCGGCAGCTGTTTAAAAAATTACAAATTTCCCCTGGTTTCCATGGAGTAAGAGCCGTTGCTGGGCACGTGACTATGACATCAATGATCATTCAATTGTCGCTACAGCCAAAAGTATGGTCGGAGAGCAACGCGGTTTGCACCATTCGATTTCTCGTGACAAAATAGGTCGGAATAGCCTCTTACCAGCAGCACTGGAACAGTTTTTCCACTTTTGCATTTTTGCCTGGTCTTTTTGTTAATTTGAAATCGGATACAATCTACTATGTACAATCGCGACTGGTCATTACTATATTCAACTTTTGACTGTAAGTTATGTGCCCTTCTGTAGCCCAGAAGACGTGAAATCTTTGGGCTAAGCCCATTTAACTCACCCAGCAATTGTCTTACTTCTAAGTCCAAGACCAAAAGTATTGGTCGGAGAGCAACGCGGTTTGCACCATTCGATTTCTCGTCACAAAATACGTCGGATTAGCCTCTTACTAGCAGCACTGGAACAGTTTTTCCACTTTTGCATTTTTGCCTGGTCTTTTTGTTAATTGAAATCGGATACACTGTACTATGCACAATCGCGACTGGTCGTTACTATATTCAACTTTTAACTATACGTTATGTGCCCTTCGGTAGCCCAGAAGACGTCAAATCTTTGGGCTAAGCCCATTTAACTCATCCAGCAATTGTCTTACTTTTAAGTCCAAGACAATTTCAATGTCTTTATCTACGTGTAGAAAAACCACACCATTCGTACATAAAAAACACAATGTACTAGATACAGTCTGCTGTAAAAAGTACAACTGATCACTGAACCACATCTATAAGGTTCTAATAGATGCGGAATTGGGCCAGGCATCGGCAGCTGTTTAAAAAATTGCAAATTTCCCTGGTTTCCATGGAGTAAGAGCCGTTGCTAGGCACGCGACTATGACATCAATGATCATTCAATTGTCGCTACAGCCAAAAGTATTGGTCGGAGAGCAACGCGGTTTGCACCATTCGATTTCTCGTGACAAAATACGTCGGATTAGCCTCTTACCAGCAGCACTGGAACAGTTTTTCCACTTTTGCATTTTTGCCTGGTCTTTTTGTTAATTGAAATCGGATACACTGTACTATGCACAATCGCGACTGGTCATTACTATATTCAACTTTTAACTATACGTTATGTGCCCTTCGGTAGCCCAGAAGACGTCAAATCTTTGGGCTAAGCCCATTTAACTCATCCAGCAATTGTCTTACTTTTAAGTCCAAGACAATCTCAATGTCTTTATCTACGTGTAGAAAAACCACACCATTCGTACATAAAAAACACAATGTACTAGAAGCAGTCTGCTGTAAAAAGTACAACTGATCACTGAACCACATCAATAAGGTTCTAAAAGATGCGGAAATGGCCCAGGCAACGGCAGCTGTTTAAAAAATTGCAAATTTCCCTGGTTTCCATGGAGTAAGAGCCGTTGCTGGGCACGTGACTATGACATCAATGATCATTCAATTGTCGCTACAGCCAAAAGTATTGGTCGGAGAGCAACGCGGTTTGCACCATTCGATTTCTCGTCACAAAATACGTCGGATTAGCCTCTTACCAGCAGCACTGGAACAGTTTTTCCACTTTTGCATTTTTGCCTGGTCTTTTTGTTAATTGAAATCGGATACACTGTACTATGCACAATCGCGACTGGTCGTTACTATATTCAACTTTTAACTATACGTTATGTGCCCTTCGGTAGCCCAGAAGACGTCAAATCTTTGGGCTAAGCCCATTTAACTCATCCAGCAATTGTCTTACTTTTAAGTCCAAGACAATCTCAATGTCTTTATCTACGTGTAGAAAAACCACACCATTCGTACATAAAAAACACAATGTACTAGATACAGTCTGCTGTAAAAAGTACAACTGATCACTGAACCACATCAATAAGGTTATAAAAGATGCGGAAATGGCCCAGGCATCGGCAGCTGTTTAAAAAATTGCAAATTTCCCTGGTTTCCATGGAGTAAGAGCCGTTGCTGGGCACGTGACTATGACATCAATGATCATTCAATTGTCGCTACAGCCAAAAGTATTGGTCGGAGAGCAACGCGGTTTGCACCATTCGATTTCTCGTGACAAAATACGTCGGATTAGCCTCTTACTAGCAGCACTGGAACAGTTTTTCCACTTTTGCATTTTTGCCTGGTCTTTTTGTTAATTGAAATCGGATACACTGTACTATGCACAATCGCGACTGGTCGTTACTATATTCAACTTTTAACTATACGTTATGTGCCCTTCGGTAGCCCAGAAGACGTCAAATCTTTGGGCTAAGCCCATTTAACTCATCCAGCAATTGTCTTACTTTTAAGTCCAAGACAATCTCAATGTCTTTATCTACGTGTAGAAAAACCACACCATTCGTACATAAAAAACACAATGTACTAGATACAGTCTGCTGTAAAAAGTACAACTGATCACTGAACCACATCTATAAGGTTATAAAAGATGCGGAAATGGCCCAGGCATCGGCAGCTGTTTAAAAAATTGCAAATTTCCCTGGTTTCCATGGAGTAGGAGCCGTTGCTAGGCACGTGACTATGACATCAATGATCATTCAATTGTCGCTACAGCCAAAAGTATTGGTCGGAGAGCAACGCGGTTTGCACCATTCGATTTCTCGTGACAAAATAGGTCGGATTAGCCTCTTACCAGCAGCACTGGAACAGTTTTTCCACTTTTGCATTTTTGCCTGGTCTTTTTGTTAATTGAAATCGGATACACTGTACTATGCACAATCGCGACTGGTCGTTACTATATTCAACTTTTAACTATAAGTTATGTGCCCTTCGGTAGCCCAGAAGACGTCAAATCTTTGGGCTAAGCCCATTTAACTCACTCAGCAATTGTCTTACTTCTAAGTCCAAGACTATCTCAATGTCTTTATCTAGGTGTAGAAAAACCACACCATTCGTACATAAAAAACACAATGTACTAGATACAGTCTGCTGTAAAAAGTACAACTGATCACTGAACCACATCTATAAGGTTCTAATAGATGCGGAATTGGGCCAGGCTTCGGCCGCTGTTTAAAAAATTGCAAATTTCCCTGGTTTCCATGGAGTAAGAGCCGTTGCTGGGCACGTGACTATGACATCAATGATCATTCAATTGTCGCTACAGCCAAAAGTATTGGTCGGAGAGCAACGCGGTTTGCACCATTCGATTTCTCGTGACAAAATACGTCGGATTAGCCTCTTACCAGCAGCACTGGAACAGTTTTTCCACTTTTGCATTTTTGCCTGGTCTTTTTGTTAATTGAAATCGGATACACTGTACTATGCACAATCGCGACTGGTCGTTACTATATTCAACTTTTAACTATAAGTTATGTGCCCTTCGGTAGCCCAGAAGACGTCAAATCTTTGGGCTAAGCCCATTTAACTCACTCAGCAATTGTCTTACTTCTAAGTCCAAGACTATCTCAATGTCTTTATCTACGTGTAGAAAAACCACACCATTCGTACATAAAAAACACAATGTACTAGATAAAGTCTGCTGTAAAAAGTACAACTGATCACTGAACCACATCTATAACGTTCTAATAGATGCGGAATTGGGCCAGGCTTCGGCCGCTGTTTAAAAAATTGCAAATTTCCCTGGTTTCCATGGAGTAAGAGCCGTTGCTGGGCACGTGACTATGACATCAATGATCATTCAATTGTCGCTACAGCCAAAAGTATTGGTCGGAGAGCAACGCGGTTTGCACCATTCGATTTCTCGTCACAAAATACGTCGGATTAGCCTCTTACCAGCAGCACTGGAACAGTTTTTCCACTTTTGCATTTTTGCCTGGTCTTTTTGTTAATTGAAATCGGATACACTGTACTATGCACAATCGCGACTGGTCGTTACTATATTCAACTTTTAACTATAAGTTATGTGCCCTTCGGTAGCCCAGAAGACGTCAAATCTTTGGGCTAAGCCCATTTAACTCACCCAGCAATTGTCTTACTTCTAAGTCCAAGACAATCTCAATGTCTTTATCTACGTGTAGAAAAACCACACCATTCGTACATAAAAAACACAAGGTACTAGATACAGTCTGCTGTAAAAAGTACAACTGATCACTGAACCACATCAATAAGGTTCTAAAAGATGCGGAATTGGCCCAGGCATCGGCAGCTGTTTAAAAAATTGCAAATTTCCCTGGTTTCCATGGAGTAAGAGCCGTTGCTGGGCACGTGACTATGACATCAATGATCATTCAATTGTCGCTACAGCCAAAAGTATTGGTCGGAGAGCAACGCGGTTTGCACCATTCGATTTCTCGTCACAAAATACGTCGGATTAGCCTCTTACTAGCAGCACTGGAACAGTTTTTCCACTTTTGCATTTTTGCCTGGTCTTTTTGTTAATTGAAATCGGATACACTGTACTATGCACAATCGCGACTGGTCGTTACTATATTCAACTTTTAACTATACGTTATGTGCCCTTCGGTAGCCCAGAAGACGTCAAATCTTTGGGCTAAGCCCATTTAACTCATCCAGCAATTGTCTTACTTTTAAGTCCAAGACAATTTCAATGTCTTTATCTACGTGTAGAAAAACCACACCATTCGTACATAAAAAACACAATGTACTAGATACAGTCTGCTGTAAAAAGTACAACTGATCACTGAACCACATCTATAAGGTTCTAATAGATGCGGAATTGGGCCAGGCATCGGCAGCTGTTTAAAAAATTGCAAATTTCCCTGGTTTCCATGGAGTAAGAGCCGTTGCTAGGCACGTGACTATGACATCAATGATCATTCAATTGTCGCTACAGCCAAAAGTATTGGTCGGAGAGCAACGCGGTTTGCACCATTCGATTTCTCGTGACAAAATACGTCGGATTAGCCTCTTACCAGCAGCACTGGAACAGTTTTTCCACTTTTGCATTTTTGCCTGGTCTTTTTGTTAATTGAAATCGGATACACTGTACTATGCACAATCGCGACTGGTCATTACTATATTCAACTTTTAACTATACGTTATGTGCCCTTCGGTAGCCCAGAAGACGTCAAATCTTTGGGCTAAGCCCATTTAACTCATCCAGCAATTGTCTTACTTTTAAGTCCAAGACAATCTCAATGTCTTTATCTACGTGTAGAAAAACCACACCATTCGTACATAAAAAACACAATGTACTAGAAGCAGTCTGCTGTAAAAAGTACAACTGATCACTGAACCACATCAATAAGGTTCTAAAAGATGCGGAAATGGCCCAGGCAACGGCAGCTGTTTAAAAAATTGCAAATTTCCCTGGTTTCCATGGAGTAAGAGCCGTTGCTGGGCACGTGACTATGACATCAATGATCATTCAATTGTCGCTACAGCCAAAAGTATTGGTCGGAGAGCAACGCGGTTTGCACCATTCGATTTCTCGTCACAAAATACGTCGGATTAGCCTCTTACTAGCAGCACTGGAACAGTTTTTCCACTTTTGCATTTTTGCCTGGTCTTTTTGTTAATTGAAATCGGATACACTGTACTATGCACAATCGCGACTGGTCATTACTATATTCAACTTTTAACTATACGTTATGTGCCCTTCGGTAGCCCAGAAGACGTCAAATCTTTGGGCTAAGCCCATTTAACTCATCCAGCAATTGTCTTACTTTTAAGTCCAAGACAATCTCAATGTCTTTATCTACGTGTAGAAAAACCACATCATTCGTACATAAAAAACACAAAGTACTAGATACAGTCTGCTGTAAAATGTACAACTGATCACTGAACCACATCAATAAGGTTATAAAAGATGCGGAAATGGCCCAGGCATCGGCAGCTGTTTAAAAAATTGCAAATTTCCCTGGTTTCCATGGAGTAAGAGCCGTTGCTAGGCACATGACTATGACATCAATGATCATTCAATTGTCGCTACAGCCAAAAGTATTGGTCGGAGAGCAACGCGGTTTGCACCATTCGATTTCTCGTCACAAAATACGTCGGATTAGCCTCTTACTAGCAGCACTGGAACAGTTTTTCCACTTTTGCATTTTTGCCTGGTCTTTTTGTTAATTGAAATCGGATACACTGTACTATGCACAATCGCGACTGGTCGTTACTATATTCAACTTTTAACTATACGTTATGTGCCCTTCGGTAGCCCAGAAGACGTCAAATCTTTTGGCTAAGCCCATTTAACTCATCCAGCAATTGTCTTACTTTTAAGTCCAAGACAATCTCAATGTCTTTATCTACGTGTAGAAAAACCACACCATTCGTACATAAAAAACACAATGTACTAGATACAGTCTGCTGTAAAAAGTACAACTGATCACTGAACCACATCAATAAGGTTATAAAAGATGCGGAAATGGCCCAGGCATCGGCAGCTGTTTAAAAAATTGCAAATTTCCCTGGTTTCCATGGAGTAAGAGCCGTTGCTAGGCACGTGACTATGACATCAATGATCATTCAATTGTCGCTACAGCCAAAAGTATTGGTCGGAGAGCAACGCGGTTTGCACCATTCGATTTCTCGTGACAAAATAGGTCGGATTAGCCTCTTACCACCAGCACTGGAACAGTTTTTCCACTTTTGCATTTTTGCCTGGTCTTTTTGTTAATTGAAATCGGATACACTGTACTATGCACAATCGCGACTGGTCGTTACTATATTCAACTTTTAACTATAAGTTATGTGCCCTTCGGTAGCCCAGAAGACGTCAAATCTTTGGGCTAAGCCCATTTAACTCACTCAGCAATTGTCTTACTTCTAAGTCCAAGACTATCTCAATGTCTTTATCTACGTGTAGAAAAACCACACCATTCGTACATAAAAAACACAATGTACTAGATACAGTCTGCTGTAAAAAGTACAACTGATCACTGAACCACATCTATAAGGTTCTAATAGATGCGGAATTGGGCCAGGCTTCGGCCGCTGTTTAAAAAATTGCAAATTTCCCTGGTTTCCATGGAGTAAGAGCCGTTGCTGGGCACGTGACTATGACATCAATGATCATTCAATTGTCGCTACAGCCAAAAGTATTGGTCGGAGAGCAACGCGGTTTGCACCATTCGATTTCTCGTGACAAAATACGTCGGATTAGCCTCTTACCAGCAGCACTGGAACAGTTTTTCCACTTTTGCATTTTTGCCTGGTCTTTTTGTTAATTGAAATCGGATACACTGTACTATGCACAATCGCGACTGGTCGTTACTATATTCAACTTTTAACTATAAGTTATGTGCCCTTCGGTAGCCCAGAAGACGTCAAATCTTTGGGCTAAGCCCATTTAACTCACCCAGCAATTGTCTTACTTCTAAGTCCAAGACAATCTCAATGTCTTTATCTACGTGTAGAAAAACCACACCATTCGTACATAAAAAACACAAGGTACTAGATACAGTCTGCTGTAAAAAGTACAACTGATCACTGAACCACATCAATAAGGTTCTAAAAGATGCGGAATTGGCCCAGGCATCGGCAGCTGTTTAAAAAATTGCAAATTTCCCTGGTTTCCATGGAGTAAGAGCCGTTGCTGGGCACGTGACTATGACATCAATGATCATTCAATTGTCGCTACAGCCAAAAGTATTGGTCGGAGAGCAACGCGGTTTGCACCATTCGATTTCTCGTCACAAAATACGTCGGATTAGCCTCTTACCAGCAGCACTGGAACAGTTTTTCCACTTTTGCATTTTTGCCTGGTCTTTTTGTTAATTGAAATCGGATACACTGTACTATGCACAATCGCGACTGGTCATTACTATATTCAACTTTTAACTATACGTTATGTGCCCTTCGGTAGCCCAGAAGACGTCAAATCTTTGGGCTAAGCCCATTTAACTCATCCAGCAATTGTCTTACTTTTAAGTCCAAGACAATCTCAATGTCTTTATCTACGTGTAGAAAAACCACACCATTCGTACATAGAAAACACAATGTACTAGATACAGTCTGCTGTAAAAAGTACAACTGATCACTGACGCACATCAATAAGGTTCTAAAAGATGCGGAAATGGCCCAGGCATCGGCCGCTGTTTAAAAAATTGCAAATTTCCCTGGTTTCCATGGAGTAAGAGCCGTTGCTGGGCACGTGACTATGACATCAATGATCATTCAATTGTCGCTACAGCCAAAAGTATTGGTCGGAGAGCAACGCGGTTTGCACCATTCGATTTCTCGTCACAAAATACGTCGGATTAGCCTCTTACTAGCAGCACTGGAACAGTTTTTCCACTTTTGCATTTTTGCCTGGTCTTTTTGTTAATTGAAATCGGATACACTGTACTATGCACAATCGCGACTGGTCGTTACTATATTCAACTTTTAACTATACGTTATGTGCCCTTCTGTAGCCCAGAAGACGTCAAATCTTTGGGCTAAGCCCATTTAACTCATCCAGCAATTGTCTTACTTTTAAGTCCAAGACAATCTCAATGTCTTTATCTACGTGTAGAAAAACCACACCATTCGTACATAAAAAACACAATGTACTAGATACAGTCTGCTGTAAAAAGTACAACTGATCACTGAACCACATCAATAAGGTTATAAAAGATGCGGAAATGGCCCAGGCATCGGCAGCTGTTTAAAAAATTGCAAATTTCCCTGGTTTCCATGGAGTAAGAGCCGTTGCTGGGCACGTGACTATGACATCAATGATCATTCAATTGTCGCTACAGCCAAAAGTATTGGTCGGAGAGCAACGCGGTTTGCACCATTCGATTTCTCGTGACAAAATACGTCGGATTAGTCTCTTACCAGCAGCACTGGAACAGTTTTTCCACTTTTGCATTTTTGCCTGGTCTTTTTGTTAATTTGAAATCGGATACAATCTACTATGTACAATCGCGACTGGTCATTACTATATTCAACTTTTGACTGTAAGTTATGTGCCCTTCTGTAGCCCAGAAGACGTCAAATCTTTGGGCTAAGCCCATTTAACTCACCCAGCAATTGTCTTACTTCTAAGTCCAAGACAATCTCAATGTCTTTATCTACGTGTAGAAAAACCACACCATTTGTACATAAAAAACACAAGGTACTAGATACAGTCTGCTGTAAAAAGTACAACTGATCACTGAACCACATCAATAAGGTTCTAAAAGATGCGGAATTGGCCCAGGCATCGGCAGCTGTTTAAAAAATTGCAAATTTCCCTGGTTTCCATAGAGTAAGAGCCGTTGCTGGGCACGTGACTATGACATCAATGATCATTCAATTGTCGCTACAGCCAAAAGTATTGGTCGGAGAGCAACGCGGTTTGCACCATTCGATTTCTCGTGACAAAATACGTCGGATTAGCCTCTTACTAGCAGCACTGGAACAGTTTTTCCACTTTTGCATTTTTGCCTGGTCTTTTTGTTAATTGAAATCGGATACACTGTACTAAGCATAATCGAGACTGGTCGTTACTATATTCAACTTTTAACTATACGTTATGTGCCCTTCGGTAGCCCAGAAGACGTCAAATCTTTGGGCTAAGCCCATTTAACTCATCCAGCAATTGTCTTACTTTTAAGTCCAAGACAATTTCAATGTCTTTATCTACGTGTAGAAAAACCACACCATTCGTACATAAAAAACACAATGTACTAGATACAGTCTGCTGTAAAAAGTACAACTGATCACTGAACCACATCTATAAGGTTCTAATAGATGCGGAATTGGGCCAGGCATCGGCAGCTGTTTAAAAAATTGCAAATTTCCCTGGTTTCCATGGAGTAAGAGCCGTTGCTAGGCACGTGACTATGACATCAATGATCATTCAATTGTCGCTACAGCCAAAAGTATTGGTCGGAGAGCAACGCGGTATGCACCATTCGATTTCTCGTGACAAAATACGTCGGATTAGCCTCTTACTAGCAGCACTGGAACAGTTTTTCCACTTTTGCATTTTTGCCTGGTCTTTTTGTTAATTGAAATCGGATACACTGTACTATGCACAATCGCGACTGGTCATTACTATATTCAACTTTTAACTATACGTTATGTGCCCTTCGGTAGCCCAGAAGACGTCAAATCTTTGGGCTAAGCCCATTTAACTCATCCAGCAATTGTCTTACTTTTAAGTCCAAGACAATCTCAATGTCTTTATCTACGTGTAGAAAAACCACACCATTCGTACATAAAAAACACAATGTACTAGATACAGTCTGCTGTAAAAAGTACAACTGATCACTGAACCACATCTATAAGGTTCTAATAGATGCGGAAATGGCCCAGGCAACGGCAGCTGTTTAAAAAATTGCAAATTTCCCTGGTTTCCATGGAGTAAGAGCCGTTGCTGGGCACGTGACTATGACATCAATGATCATTCAATTGTCGCTACAGCCAAAAGTATTGGTCGGAGAGCAACGCGGTTTGCACCATTCGATTTCTCGTGACAAAATACGTCGGATTAGCCTCTTACCAGCAGCACTGGAACAGTTTTTCCACTTTTGCATTTTTGCCTGGTCTTTTTGTTAATTGAAATCGGATACACTGTACTATGCACAATCGCGACTGGTCGTTACTATATTCAACTTTTAACTATACGTTATGTGCCCTTCGGTAGCCCAGAAGACGTCAAATCTTTGGGCTAAGCTCATTTAACTCACCCAGCAATTGTCTTACTTCTAAGTCCAAGACAATCTCAATGTCTTTATCTACGTGTAGAAAAACCACACCATTCGTACATAAAAAACACAATGTACTAGATACAGTCTGCTGTAAAAAGTACAACTGATTACTGAACCACATCTATAAGGTTCTAATAGATGCGGAATTGGGCCAGGCATCGGCCGCTGTTTAAAAAATTGCAAATTTCCCTGGTTTCCATGGAGTAAGAGCCGTTGCTGGGCACGTGACTATGACATCAATGATCATTCAATTGTCGCTACAGCCAAAAGTATTGGTCGGAGAGCAACGCGGTTTGCACCATTCGATTTCTCGTGACAAAATACGTCGGATTAGCCTCTTACCAGCAGCACTGGAACAGTTTTTCCACTTTTGCATTTTTGCCTGGTCTTTTTGTTAATTTGAAATCGGATACAATCTACTATGTACAATCGCGACTGGTCATTACTATATTCAACTTTTGACTGTAAGTTATGTGCCCTTCTGTAGCCCAGAAGACGTCAAATCTTTGGGCTAAGCCCATTTAACTCACCCAGCAATTGTCTTACTTCTAAGTCCAAGACAATCTCAATGTCTTTATCTACGTGTAGAAAAACCACACCATTTGTACATAAAAAACACAAGGTACTAGATACAGTCTGCTGTAAAAAGTACAACTGATCAGTGACCCACATCAATAAGGTTCTAAAAGATGCGGAATTGGGCCAGGCATCGGCAGCTGTTTAGAAAATTGCAAATTTCCCTGGTTTCCATGGAGTAAGAGCCGTTGCTGGGCACGTGACTATGACATCAATGATCATTCAATTGTCGCTACAGCCAAAAGTATTGGTCGGAGAGCAACGCGGTTTGCACCATTCGATTTCTCGTGACAAAATACGTCGGATTAGCCTCTTACTAGCAGCACTGGAACAGTTTTTCCACTTTTGCATTTTTGCCTGGTCTTTTTGTTAATTGAAATCGGATACACTGTACTATGCACAATCGCGACTGGTCGTTACTATATTCAACTTTTAACTATACGTTATGTGCCCTTCGGTAGCCCAGAAGACGTCAAATCTTTGGGCTAAGCCCATTTAACTCATCCAGCAATTGTCTTACTTTTCAGTCCAAGACAATCTCAATGTCTTTATCTAGGTGTAGAAAAACCACACCATTTGTACATAAAAAACACAAGGTACTAGATACAGTCTGCTGTAAAAAGTACAACTGATCAGTGACCCACATCAATAAGGTTCTAAAAGATGCGGAATTGGGCCAGGCATCGGCAGCTGTTTAGAAAATTGCAAATTTCCCTGGTTTCCATGGAGTAAGAGCCGTTGCTGGGCACGTGACTATGACATCAATGATCATTCAATTGTCGCTACAGCCAAAAGTATTGGTCGGAGAGCAACGCGGTTTGCACCATTCGATTTCTCGTGACAAAATACGTCGGATTAGCCTCTTACCAGCAGCACTGGAACAGTTTTTCCACTTTTGCATTTTTGCCTGGTCTTTTTGTTAATTGAAATCGGATACACTGTACTATGCACAATCGCGACTGGTCGTTACTATATTCAACTTTTAACTATAAGTTATGTGCCCTTCGGTAGCCCAGAAGACGTCAAATCTTTGGGCTAAGCCCATTTAACTCACTCAGCAATTGTCTTACTTCTAAGTCCAAGACAATCTCAATGTCTTTATCTACGTGTAGAAAAACCACACCATTCGTACATAAAAAACACAATGTACTAGATACAGTCTGCTGTAAAAAGTACAACTGATCACTGAACCACATCTATAAGGTTCTAATAGATGCGGAATTGGGCCAGGCATCGGCAGCTGTTTAAAAAATTGCAAATTTCCCTGGTTTCCATGGAGTAAGAGCCGTTGCTGGGCACGTGACTATGACATCAATGATCATTCAATTGTCGCTACAGCCAAAAGTATTGGTCGGAGAGCAACGCGGTTTGCACCATTCGATTTCTCGTGACAAAATACGTCGGATTAGCCTCTTACCAGCAGCACTGGAACAGTTTTTCCACTTTTGCATTTTTGCCTGGTCTTTTTGTTAATTGAAATCGGATACACTGTACTATGCACAATCGCGACTGGTCGTTACTATATTCAACTTTTAACTATACGTTATGTGCCCTTCGGTAGCCCAGAAGACGTCAAATCTTTGGGCTAAGCTCATTTAACTCACCCAGCAATTGTCTTACTTCTAAGTCCAAGACAATCTCAATGTCTTTATCTACGTGTAGAAAAACCACACCATTCGTACATAAAAAACACAATGTACTAGATACAGTCTGCTGTAAAAAGTACAACTGATTACTGAACCACATCTATAAGGTTCTAATAGATGCGGAATTGGGCCAGGCATCGGCCGCTGTTTAAAAAATTGCAAATTTCCCTGGTTTCCATGGAGTAAGAGCCGTTGCTGGGCACGTGACTATGACATCAATGATCATTCAATTGTCGCTACAGCCAAAAGTATTGGTCGGAGAGCAACGCGGTTTGCACCATTCGATTTCTCGTGACAAAATACGTCGGATTAGCCTCTTACCAGCAGCACTGGAACAGTTTTTCCACTTTTGCATTTTTGCTTGGTCTTTTTGTTAATTTGAAATCGGATACAATCTACTATGTACAATCGCGACTGGTCATTACTATATTCAACTTTTGACTGTAAGTTATGTGCCCTTCTGTTGCCGAGAAGACGTGAAATCTTTGGGCTAAGCCCATTTAACTCACCCAGCAATTGTCTTACTTCTAAGTCCAAGACAATCTCAATGTCTTTATCTACGTGTAGAAAAACCACACCATTTGTACATAAAAAACACAAGGTACTAGATACAGTCTGCTGTAAAAAGTACAACTGATCACTGAACCACATCAATAAGGTTCTAAAAGATGCGGAATTGGCCCAGGCATCGGCAGCTGTTTAAAAAATTGCAAATTTCCCTGGTTTCCATGGAGTAAGAGCCGTTGCTGGGCACGTGACTATGACATCAATGATCATTCAATTGTCGCTACAGCCAAAAGTATTGGTCGGAGAGCAACGCGGTTTGCACCATTCGATTTCTCGTGACAAAATACGTCGGATTAGCCTCTTACTAGCAGCACTGGAACAGTTTTTCCACTTTTGCATTTTTGCCTGGTCTTTTTGTTAATTGAAATCGGATACACTGTACTATGCACAATCGCGACTGGTCGTTACTATATTCAACTTTTAACTATACGTTATGTGCCCTTCGGTAGCCCAGAAGACGTCAAATCTTTGGGCTAAGCCCATTTAACTCATCCAGCAATTGTCTTACTTTTCAGTCCAAGACAATCTCAATGTCTTTATCTAGGTGTAGAAAAACCACACCATTTGTACATAAAAAACACAAGGTACTAGATACAGTCTGCTGTAAAAAGTACAACTGATCAGTGACCCACATCAATAAGGTTCTAAAAGATGCGGAATTGGGCCAGGCATCGGCAGCTGTTTAGAAAATTGCAAATTTCCCTGGTTTCCATGGAGTAAGAGCCGTTGCTGGGCACGTGACTATGACATCAATGATCATTCAATTGTCGCTACAGCCAAAAGTATTGGTCGGAGAGCAACGCGGTTTGCACCATTCGATTTCTCGTGACAAAATACGTCGGATTAGCCTCTTACTAGCAGCACTGGAACAGTTTTTCCACTTTTGCATTTTTGCCTGGTCTTTTTGTTAATTGAAATCGGATACACTGTACTATGCACAATCGCGACTGGTCGTTACTATATTCAACTTTTAACTATACGTTATGTGCCCTTCGGTAGCCCAGAAGACGTCAAATCTTTGGGCTAAGCCCATTTAACTCATCCAGCAATTGTCTTACTTTTCAGTCCAAGACAATCTCAATGTCTTTATCTAGGTGTAGAAAAACCAAACCATTTGTACATAAAAAACACAAGGTACTAGATACAGTCTGCTGTAAAAAGTACAACTGATCAGTGACCCACATCAATAAGGTTCTAAAAGATGCGGAATTGGGCCAGGCATCGGCAGCTGTTTAGAAAATTGCAAATTTCCCTGGTTTCCATGGAGTAAGAGCCGTTGCTGGGCACGTGACTATGACATCAATGATCATTCAATTGTCGCTACAGCCAAAAGTATTGGTCGGAGAGCAACGCGGTTTGCACCATTCGATTTCTCGTGACAAAATACGTCGGATTAGCCTCTTACCAGCAGCACTGGAACAGTTTTTCCACTTTTGCATTTTTGCCTGGTCTTTTTGTTAATTGAAATCGGATACACTGTACTATGCACAATCGCGACTGGTCGTTACTATATTCAACTTTTGACTGTAAGTTATGTGCCCTTCTGTAGCCCAGAAGACGTCAAGTCTTTGGGCTAAGCCCATTTAACTCACCCAGCAATTGTCTTACTTCTAAGTCCAAGACAATCTCAATGTCTTTATCTACGTGTAGAAAAACCACACCATTTGTACATAAAAAACACAAGGTACTAGATACAGTCTGCTGTAAAAAGTACAACTGATCACTGAACCACATCAATAAGGTTCTAAAAGATGCGGAATTGGCCCAGGCATCGGCAGCTGTTTAAAAAATTGCAAATTTCCCTGGTTTCCATGGAGTAAGAGCCGTTGCTGAGCACGTGACTATGACATCAATGATCATTCAATTGTCGCTACAGCCAAAAGTATTGGTCGGAGAGCAACGCGGTTTGCACCATTCGATTTCTCGTGACAAAATACGTCGGATTAGCCTCTTACTAGCAGCACTGGAACAGTTTTTCCACTTTTGCATTTTTGCCTGGTCTTTTTGTTAATTGAAATCGGATACACTGTACTAAGCATAATCGAGACTGGTCGTTACTATATTCAACTTTTAACTATACGTTATGTGCCCTTCGGTAGCCCAGAAGACGTCAAATCTTTGGGCTAAGCCCATTTAACTCATCCAGCAATTTTCTTACTTTTAAGTCCAAGACAATTTCAATGTCTTTATCTACGTGTAGAAAAACCACACCATTCGTACATAAAAAACACAATGTACTAGATACAGTCTGCTGTAAAAAGTACAACTGATCACTGAACCACATCTATAAGGTTCTAATAGATGCGGAATTGGGCCAGGCATCGGCAGCTGTTTAGAAAATTGCAAATTTCCTGGTTTCCATGGAGTAAGAGCCGTTGCTGGGCACGTGACTATGACATCAATGATCATTCAATGTCGCTACAGCCAAAAGTATTGGTCGGAGAGCACGCGGTTTGCACCATTCGATTTCTCGTGGACAAAATACGTCGGATTAGCCTCTTACTAGCAGCACTGGAACAGTTTTTCCACTTTTGCATTTTTGGCCTGGTCTTTTTGTTAATTGAATCGGATACACTGTACTAAGCATAATCGAGACTGGTCGTTACTATATTCAACTTTTAACTATACGTTATGTGCCCTTCGGTAGCCCAGAAGACGTCAAATCTTTGGGCTAAGCCCATTTAACTCATCCAGCAATTGTCTTACTTTTAAGTCCAAGACAATTTCAATGTCTTTATCTACGTGTAGAAAAACCACACCATTCGTACATAAAAAACACAATGTACTAGATACAGTCTGCTGTAAAAAGTACAACTGATCACTGAACCCACATCTATAAGGTTCTAATAGATGCGGAATTGGGCCAGGCATCGGCAGCTGTTTAGAAAATTGCAAATTTCCCTGGTTTCCATGGAGTAAGAGCCGTTGCTGGGCACTGTGACTATGACATCAATGATCATTCAATTGTCGCTACAGCCAAAAGTATTGGTCGGAGAGCAACGCGGTTTGCACCATTCGATTTCTCGTGACAAAATACGTCGGATTAGCCTCTTACTAGCAGCACTGGACACAGTTTTTCCACTTTTGCATTTTTGCCTGGTCTTTTTGTTAATGAAATCGGATACACTGTACTATGCACAATCGCGACTGGTCGTTACTATATTCAACTTTTAACTATACGTTATGTGCCCTTCGGTAGCCCAGAAGACGTCAAATCTTTGGGCTAAGCCCATTTAACTCATCCAGCAATTGTCTTACTTTTCAGTCCAAGACAATCTCAATGTCTTTATCTAGGTGTAGAAAAACCACACCATTTGTACATAAAAAACACAAGGTACTAGATACAGTCTGCTGTAAAAAGTACAACTGATCAGTGACCCACATCAATAAGGTTCTAAAAGATGCGGAATTGGGCCAGGCATCGGCAGCTGTTTAGAAAATTGCAAATTTCCCTGGTTTCCATGGAGTAAGAGCCGTTGCTGGGCACGTGACTATGACATCAATGATCATTCAATTGTCGCTACAGCCAAAAGTATTGGTCGGAGAGCAACGCGGTTTGCACCATTCGATTTCTCGTGACAAAATACGTCGGATTAGCCTCTTACTAGCAGCACTGGAACAGTTTTTCCACTTTTGCATTTTTGCCTGGTCTTTTTGTTAATTGAATCGGATACACTGTACTATGCACAATCGCGACTGGTCGTTACTATATTCAACTTTTAACTATACGTTATGTGCCCTTCGGTAGCCCAGAAGACGTCAAATCTTTGGGCTAAGCCCATTTAACTCATCCAGCAATTGTCTTACTTTTCAGTCCAAGACAATCTCAATGTCTTTATCTAGGTGTAGAAAAACCACACCATTTGTACATAAAAAACACAAGGTACTAGATACAGTCTGCTGTAAAAAGTACAACTGATCAGTGACCCACATCAATAAGGTTCTAAAAGATGCGGAATTGGGCCAGGCATCGGCAGCTGTTTAGAAAATTGCAAATTCCCTGGTTTCCATGGAGTAAGAGCCGTTGCTGGGCACGTGACTATGACATCAATGATCATTCAATTGTCGCTACAGCCAAAAGTATTGGTCGGAGAGCAACGCGGTTTGCACCATTCGATTTCTCGTGACAAAATACGTCGGATTAGCTTCTTACCAGCAGCACTGGAACAGTTTTTCCACTTTTGCATTTTTGCCTGGTCTTTTTGTTAATTGAAATCGGATACACTGTACTATGCACAATCGCGACTGGTCGTTACTATAATTCAACTTTTAACTATACGTTATGTGCCCTTCGGTAGCCCAGAAGACGTCAAATCTTTGGGCTAAGCCCATTTAACTCACTCAGCAATTGTCTTACTTCTAAGTCCAAGACAATCTCAATGTCTTTATCTACGTGTAGAAAAACCACACCATTCGTACATAAAAAACACAATGTACTAGATACAGTCTGCTGTAAAAAGTACAACTGATCACTGAACCACATCTATAAGGTTCTAATAGATGCGGAATTGGGCCAGGCATCGGCAGCTGTTTAAAAAAATTGCAAATTTTCCCTGGTTTCATGGAGTAAGAGCCGTTGCTGGGCACGTGACTATGACATCAATGATCATTCAATTGTCGCTACAGCCAAAAGTATTGGTCGGAGAGCAACGCGGTTTGCACCATTCGATTTCTCGTGACAAAATACGTCGGATTAGCCTCTTACCAGCAGCACTGGAACAGTTTTTCCACTTTTGCATTTTTGCCTGGTCTTTTTGTTAATTGAAATCGGATACACTGTACTATGCACAATCGCGACTGGTCGTTACTATATTCAACTTTTAACTATACGTTATGTGCCCTTCGGTAGCCCAGAAGACGTCAAATCTTTGGGCTAAGCTCATTTAACTCACCCAGCAATTGTCTTACTTCTAAGTCCAAGGACAATCTCAATGTCTTTATCTAGTGTAGAAAAACCACACCATTCGTACATAAAAAACACAATGTACTAGATACAGTCTGCTGTAAAAAAGTACAACTGATTACTGAACCACATCTATAAGGTTCTAATAGATGCGGAATTGGGCCAGGCATCGGCCGCTGTTTAAAAAATTGCAAATTTCCCTGGTTTCCATGGAGTAAGAGCCGTTGCTGGGCACGTGACTATGACATCAATGATCATTCAATTGTCGCTACAGCCAAAAGTATTGGTCGGAGAGCAACGCGGTTTGCACCATTCGATTTCTCGTGACAAAATACGTCGGATTAGCCTCTTACCAGCAGCACTGGAACAGTTTTTCCACTTTTGCATTTTGTGCCTGGTCTTTTTGTTAATTTGAAATCGGATACAATCTACTATGTACAATCGCGACTGGTCATTACTATATTCAACTTTTGACTGTAAGTTATGTGCCCTTCTGTAGCCCAGAAGACGTCAAATCTTTGGGCTAAGCCCATTTAAACTCACCCAGCAATTGTCTTACTTCTAAGTCCAAGACAATCTCAATGTCTTTATCTACGTGTAGAAAAACCACACCATTTGTACATAAAAAACACAAGGTACTAGATACAGTCTGCTGTAAAACTGATCAGTGACCCACATCAATAAGGTTCTAAAAGATGCGGAATTGGCCCAGGCATCGGCAGCTGTTTAGAAAATTGCAAATTTCCCTGGTTTCCATGGAGTAAGAGCCGTTGCTGGGCACGTGACTATGACATCAATGATCATTCAATTGTCGCTACAGCCAAAAGTATTGGTCGGAGAGCAACGCGGTTTGCACCATTCGATTTCTCGTGACAAAATACGTCGGATTAGCCTCTTACCAGCAGCACTGGAACAGTTTTTCCACTTTTGCATTTTGGCCTGGTCTTTTTGTTAATTGAAATCGGATACACTGTACTATGCACAATCGCGACTGGTCGTTACTATATTCAACTTTTAACTATACGTTATGTGCCCTTCGGTAGCCCAGAAGATGTCAAATCTTTGGGCTAAGCCCATTTAACTCATCCAGCAATTGTCTTACTTTTAAGTCCAAGACAATTTCAATGTCTTTATCTACGTGTAGAAAAACCACGCCATTCGTACCGTCAAGTGGGGCTACTTTGAACATTGGGGTAAAATTGAACACTTTTGAAAAAAAATTTTTTTTTTAACAAATATCCATTATGATGCTGAATTATTATCAGCAATTTTTATTTTCCAATATTATATGTGACTGAAATTTTTTCTTAGTGGTTGGTTTTATTCTGTTGCCATAGTAACTGTTCAGCAGCAAAATTGCAAATGGCTGATGCGGATGACATGTGTTTGTAAGAAGGATATACTTCTGGTCACTCAACGGTAAGAACTAATGGTCGAGTCAAATGCATGTAGTAGAAGTCTAGTACACCCATTAGTGTCCACTGATATTACGAGAATTTTTAATAAAAATGTTTTGAATATCTGGTATGACAGCAAATACTATTAGTGGTCGACAAGCCAGTTTTTGTGGGGCAACTTTGAACAGTGTTCAAAGTTACCCTGCCGTTCAAAGTTATAATAAAGATAATAGATTAATAAATTCATGATGCTAAATCTGAAATAAAGTAAGTTAATGCTGATGTAAAACATCGTTTTTATTCGGTCTAAAGCATTTGTATACATATATGTTGTTCCACAGGTGCTCAAAAATTAAAATGTGCTCTGTGATTTTATAATGACAGAAGTTTAAATTCAATGCTGGGCACATTATTCTTTTCAGTTTTAAATTTACCAGCTTGTGCATGTACCTTCAGTACAAATGTCCACTAATTACCAGTTTTTTTATTGAATAATATTGTCTACCCAAAAAGTGTTATAGTCGTCTTAATGAATTCGTTCCAAATGAAATCCTGAAAGCCTACCCACACTAATTATTCACAGCTAGACATTGTTGCCTTTCAGATGGTGAGAACTTACAAGAGTCGCCCTGGTACCAGGAGATACAAAGCATATGATGATGAACAGCTTGCTGCAGCAATTGAAGCTGTTCGAACTGGGCGCTTGAGTCTAAGGAAAGCATGCAAAGAGTATTGCATCCCGTTAGGAACATTATCTCACAAAATTAACAAGAAATACGCAAACGCCCCAGGTCGCCCTACTGCTTTAAGCGACGAAGAAGAAGCAAGTCTGGTAAACCACGTAAAAGTGGTGTCTGAGTGGGGATTCCCATTTGATATACTGGACTTAAGACTTCTGGTGAAAACCTACCTATCAAAGGTAGGGAAGACCGTAAAGCAATTTAAACATAATCTTCCATCAAGAGAGTGGGCTTTCAACTTCTTAAAACGTCACAAGGGTCACCTCACTCGTCGCCTATGCCAAAACATAAAGACAGCGAGAGCCAAAGTGTCGTCCGAATCTGTGAAATCTTACTTTGATAACCTCAAGGGCACACTTCAAAATGTAGACGGTAGCCCAATACCACCAACACATATTTTTAATTACGACGAAACAAACTTGGCTGACGATCCTGGAATCAAAAAATGTATATTCAAAAGAGGTGTGAAATACCCAGAAAGGATCAGAAATAGCACAAAAGCCTCAACGTCCGTCATGTTTTGTGGTTCGGCAGCAGGTGAAATGCTTCCTATTTATGTGGTGTACAAGGCTGAACACATATGGTCCACATGGACTGAAGGTACGCCTACCAACACACGATACAATCGTAGCAAAAGCGGTTGGTTTGACTCACAGTGCTTTACAGGACTGGTTTGAAACAGTGTTTGTGAATCAGACAAGGAAATTGTCAGGACGAAAAGTGATCATCGGGGATAACTTAAGCAGCCATTTTAGTGATACAGTATTGAAACTCGCAAAGGAAAACAACATTATATTCACTTGCCTACCTGCAAATTCAACACATCTTCTGCAGCCCCTTGATGTGGCCTTTTACGGACCGTTAAAGAGACTCTGGAGAAGTATCTTGGATGAATGGAAATCAAGTGCAAAGAAAAAATCTGCCACTCTTAACAAAGACGATTTTCCACATCTTCTGAAGAAATTGCACTGCAAGCTCTATCCCGACGGGACTGAAACCAGTGCAAATCTTGTCTCTGGATTCCAGAAGTGTGGCATTCATCCTTTTGACCAAAGTAAAGCTTTGAAAGATCTACCAGATGCAGAACAGAATGTTAATATGGACACTGATTTAAATGTCTCTGAAGCAGTGATTGATTTGTTGCAGACCTTGCGTGGAGTTGATGAAGTGCCAAAACAAAGAAGGAAGAAAGTGACAGTTGAGCCTGGTAAAAGTATAAGCTCAGAAGATATACAGAGTACAAGTGCTGGTACTGGAAGTAATATGTCTGGTAATACTCATAGTATCATGGACACCAGTGACGACAGCGACACTGACATATCTCTTTCAGAACAAGACGTAGTATGTTCAGATTCAGATTACAGCGATGCTGGAGAGACGGAACCAGGGGAGAGTGAGCTTGAAGGAGAAGACTTTGATCAAGACGAAAGAACAGCAATGAAAGACACAGAACCAATGAACGGGATGTTTTATATTGTCGAATTTTGCGGTAAAAAGACACGAAAACACTATGTGGGCGAATTTGTTCAATCAGATAATGGAGACTATGAGATGAAGTTTTTGCGCCGTTCTCAGAAAGCCCCATTCACTTTTCACTGGCCTGATAAACCAGACATTGGATATGTTGAGAAAGTTCAACTCAAGAAGAGACTGTCACCACCAACTCAACTGAGAAGGAACAGATTTGAATTTTCAGGGAAAGAACTACGGTGCTACACTGAAAGTCTTCAGTAAATTGTCCAAGGCTCCAGTTCTTAATTTTGAAGCCGGAACATTGTATTGGCTACATGCTCATAATCATTGCCCTCAGGGATTACACTGCCAGTTTATCCTTGAAATATACATCATTTCTGTGTTCAGCATACTGAGTTGTGAAATTGGATTGTTCATTTGTGCCTTGGGGTAGGCGTTAAACCCAAGATGAATCACAATTATAGTCAACAGTTATAATCCGTATATGTTCATGCATGTACGCAGAGCTTTAAGTTGGTGAAATTATGTTTAAAATCAGAAAGCAGATTTTGTGTTTGTTTCTTTCTTTTTTAAAAGTCCAAAAAGTGTTCAATGTAATCAATATGTCACTGAATCATTGGACACAAGAGGAGTTGTGTTGCGTGTTCAAAGTATCCCCATATTTAGGGTAACATTGAACACTCATTAAATAAAAAAAAATTACATAAGTTCTGCTGTATTTCAGATTTGACTTGCAGATTCAGTAAGGCCTTGTGTGTCACCCAAAATGTGTACTTTGAATATGCCACGGGCACCAAAATGTTTGAATGGAGATGAAGTCAATGCAAAAAAATGTTCAAAGTAGCCCCACTTGACGGTACATAAAAAACACAATGTACTAGATACAGTCTGCTGTAAAAAGTACAACTGATCACTGAACCACATCAATAAGGTTATAAAAGATGCGGAAATGGCCCAGGCATCGGCAGCTGTTTAAAAAATTGCAAATTTCCCTGGTTTCCATGGAGTAAGAGCACGTGACTATGACATCAATGATCATTCAATTGTCGCTACAGCCAAAAGTATTGGTCGGAGAGCAACGCGGTTTGCACCATTCGATTTCTCGTCACAAAATACGTCGGATTAGCCTCTTACCAGCAGCACTGGAACAGTTTTTCCACTTTTGCATTTTTGCCTGGTCTTTTTGTTAATTGAAATCGGATACACTGTACTATGCACAATCGCGACTGGTCGTTACTATATTCAACTTTTAACTATAAGTTATGTGCCCTTCGGTAGCCCAGAAGACGTCAAATCTTTGGGCTAAGCCCATTTAACTCACTCAGCAATTGTCTTACTTCTAAGTCCAAGACAATCTCAATGTCTTTATCTACGTGTAGAAAAACCACACCATTCGTACATAAAAAACACAATGTACTAGATACAGTCTGCTGTAAAAAGTACAACTGATCACTGAACCACATCTATAAGGTTCTAATAGATGCGGAATTGGGCCAGGCATCGGCAGCTGTTTAAAAAATTGCAAATTTCCCTGGTTTCCATGGAGTAAGAGCCGTTGCTGGGCACGTGACTATGACATCAATGATCATTCAATTGTCGCTACAGCCAAAAGTATTGGTGGGAGAGCAACGCGGTTTGCACCATTCGATTTCTCGTGACAAAATACGTCGGATTAGCCTCTTACCAGCAGCACTGGAACAGTTTTTCCACTTTTGCATTTTTGCCTGGTCTTTTTGTTAATTGAAATCGGATACACTGTACTATGCACAATCGCGACTGGTCGTTACTATATTCAACTTTTAACTATACGTTATGTGCCCTTCGGTAGCCCAGAAGACGTCAAATCTTTGGGCTAAGCCCATTTAACTCATCCAGCAATTGTCCTACTTTTCAGTCCAAGACAATCTCAATGTCTTTATCTAGGTGTAGAAAAACCACACCATTTGTACATAAAAAACACAAGGTACTAGATACAGTCTGCTGTAAAAAGTACAACTGATCAGTGACCCACATCAATAAGGTTCTAAAAGATGAGGAATTGGCCCAGGCATCGGCAGCTGTTTAGAAAATTGCAAATTTCCCTGGTTTCCATGGAGTAAGAGCCGTTGCTGGGCACGTGACTATGACATCAATGATCATTCAATTGTCGCTACAGCCAAAAGTATTGGTCGGAGAGCAACGCGGTTTGCACCATTCGAGTTCTCGTGACAAAATACGTCGGATTAGCCTCTTACCAGCAGCACTGGAACAGTTTTTCCACTTTTGCATTTTTGCCTGGTCTTTTTGTTAATTGAAATCGGATACACTGTACTATGCACAATCGCGACTGGTCGTTACTATATTCAACTTTTAACTATACGTTATGTGCCCTTCGGTAGCCCAGAAGACGTCAAATCTTTGGGCTAAGCCCATTTAACTCATCCAGCAATTGTCTTCATTTTAAGTCCAAGATAATCTCAATGTCTTTATCTACGTGTAGAAAAACCACACCATTCGTACATAAAAAACACAATGTACTAGATACAGTCTGCTGTAAAAAGTACAACTGATCACTGACGCACATCAATAATGTTCTAAAAGATGCGGAAATGGCCCAGGCATCGGCAGCTGTTTAAAAAAATTGCAAATTTCCCTGGTTTCCATGGAGTAAGAGCCGTTGCTGGGCACGTGACTATGACATCAATGATCATTCAATTGTCGCTACAGCCAAAAGTATTGGTCGGAGAGCAACGCGGTTTGCACCATTCGATTTCTCGTGACAAAATACGTCGGATTAGCCTCTTACCACCAGCACTGGAACAGTTTTTCCACTTTTGCATTTTTGCCTGGTCTTTTTGTTAATTGAAATCGGATACACTGTACTATGTACAATCGCGACTGGTCATTATTATATTCAACTTTTGACTATATGTTATGTGCCCTTCGGTAGCCCAGAAGACGTCAAATCTTTGGGCTAAACCCATTAAACTCACTCAGCAATTGTCTTACTTCTAAGTCCAAGACAATCTCAATGTCTTTATCTACGTGTAGAAAAACCACACCATTCGTACATAAAAAACACAATGTACTAGATACAGTCTGCTGTAAAAAGTACAACTGATCACTGAACCACATCTATAAGGTTCTAATAGATGCGGAATTGGGCCAGGCATCGGCCGCTGTTTAAAAAATTGCAAATTTCCCTGGTTTCCATGGAGTAAGAGCCGTTGCTGGGCACGTGACTATGACATCAATGATCATTCAATTGTCGCTACAGCCAAAAGTATTGGTCGGAGAGCAACGCGGTTTGCACCATTCGATTTCTCGTGACAAAATACGTCGGATTAGCCTCTTACCAGCAGCACTGGAACAGTTTTTCCACTTTTGCATTTTTGCCTGGTCTTTTTGTTAATTTGAAATCGGATACAATCTACTATGTACAATCGCGACTGGTCATTACTATATTCAACTTTTGACTGTAAGTTATGTGCCCTTCTGTAGCCCAGAAGACGTCAAATCTTTGGGCTAAGCCCATTTAACTCACCCAGCAATTGTCTTACTTCTAAGTCCAAGACAATCTCAATGTCTTTATCTACGTGTAGAAAAACCACACCATTTGTACATAAAAAACACAAGGTACTAGATACAGTCTGCTGTAAAAAGTACAACTGATCACTGAACCACATCAATAAGGTTCTAAAAGATGCGGAATTGGCCCAGGCATCGGCAGCTGTTTAAAAAATTGCAAATTTCCCTGGTTTCCATGGAGTAAGAGCCGTTGCTGGGCACGTGACTATGACATCAATGATCATTCAATTGTCGCTACAGCCAAAAGTATTGGTCGGAGAGCAACGCGGTTTGCACCATTCGATTTCTCGTGACAAAATACGTCGGATTAGCCTCTTACTAGCAGCACTGGAACAGTTTTTCCACTTTTGCATTTTTGCCTGGTCTTTTTGTTAATTGAAATCGGATACACTGTACTAAGCATAATCGAGACTGGTCGTTACTATATTCAACTTTTAACTATACGTTATGTGCCCTTCGGTAGCCCAGAAGACGTCAAATCTTTGGGCTAAGCCCATTTAACTCATCCAGCAATTGTCTTACTTTTAAGTCCAAGACAATTTCAATGTCTTTATCTACGTGTAGAAAAACCACACCATTTGTACATAAAAAACACAATGTACTAGATACAGTCTGCTGTAAAAAGTACAACTGATCACTGAACCACATCTATAAGGTTCTAATAGATGCGGAATTGGGCCAGGCATCGGCAGCTGTTTAAAAAATTGCAAATTTCCCTGGTTTCCATGGAGTAAGAGCCGTTGCTGGGCACGTGACTATGACATCAATGATCATTCAATTGTCGCTACAGCCAAAAGTATTGGTCGGAGAGCAACGCGGTTTGCACCATTCGATTTCTCGTGACAAAATACGTCGGATTAGCCTCTTACCAGCAGCACTGGAACAGTTTTTCCACTTTTGCATTTTTGCCTGGTCTTTTTGTTAATTGAAATCGGATACACTGTACTATGCACAATCGCGACTGGTCGTTACTATATTCAACTTTTAACTATACGTTATGTGCCCTTCGGTAGCCCAGAAGACGTCAAATCTTTGGGCTAAGCCCATTTAACTCACTCAGCAATTGTCTTACTTCTAAGTCCAAGACAATCTCAATGTCTTTATCTACGTGTAGAAAAACCACACCATTCGTACATAAAAAACACAATGTACTAGATACAGTCTGCTGTAAAAAGTACAACTGATCACTGAACCACATCTATAAGGTTCTAATAGATGCGGAATTGGGCCAGGCATCGGCAGCTGTTTAAAAAATTGCAAATTTCCCTGGTTTCCATGGAGTAAGAGCCGTTGCTGGGCACGTGACTATGACATCAATGATCATTCAATTGTCGCTACAGCCAAAAGTATTGGTGGGAGAGCAACGCGGTTTGCACCATTCGATTTCTCGTGACAAAATACGTCGGATTAGCCTCTTACCAGCAGCACTGGAACAGTTTTTCCACTTTTGCATTTTTGCCTGGTCTTTTTGTTAATTTGAAATCGGATACAATCTACTATGTACAATCGCGACTGGTCATTACTATATTCAACTTTTGACTGTAAGTTATGTGCCCTTCTGTAGCCCAGAAGACGTCAAATCTTTGGGCTAAGCCCATTTAACTCACCCAGCAATTGTCTTACTTCTAAGTCCAAGACAATCTCAATGTCTTTATCTACGTGTAGAAAAACCACACCATTTGTACATAAAAAACACAAGGTACTAGATACAGTCTGCTGTAAAAAGTACAACTGATCACTGAACCACATCAGTAAGGTTCTAAAAGATGCGGAATTGGCCCAGGCATCGGCAGCTGTTTAAAAAATTGCAAATTTCCCTGGTTTCCATGGAGTAAGAGCCGTTGCTGGGCACGTGACTATGACATCAATGATCATTCAATTGTCGCTACAGCCAAAAGTATTGGTCGGAGAGCAACGCGGTTTGCACCATTCGATTTCTCGTGACAAAATACGTCGGATTAGCCTCTTACTAGCAGCACTGGAACAGTTTTTCCACTTTTGCATTTTTGCCTGGTCTTTTTGTTAATTGAAATCGGATACACTGTACTATGCACAATCGCGACTGGTCGTTACTATATTCAACTTTTAACTATACGTTATGTGCCCTTCGGTAGCCCAGAAGACGTCAAATCTTTGGGCTAAGCCCATTTAACTCATCCAGCAATTGTCTTACTTTTCAGTCCAAGACAATCTCAATGTCTTTATCTACGTGTAGAAAAACCACACCATTTGTACATAAAAAACACAAGGTACTAGATACAGTCTGCTGTAAAAAGTACAACTGATCAGTGACCCACATCAATAAGGTTCTAAAAGATGCGGAATTGGCCCAGGCATCGGCAGCTGTTTAGAAAATTGCAAATTTCCCTGGTTTCCATGGAGTAAGAGCCGTTGCTGGGCACGTGACTATGACATCAATGATCATTCAATTGTCGCTACAGCCAAAAGTATTGGTCGGAGAGCAACGCGGTTTGCACCATTCGATTTCTCGTGACAAAATACGTCGGATTAGCCTCTTACCAGTAGCACTGGAACAGTTTTTCCACTTTTGCATTTTTGCCTGGTCTTTTTGTTAATTGAAATCGGATACACTGTACTATGCACAATCGCGACTGGTCGTTACTATATTCAACTTTTAACTATACGTTATGTGCCCTTCGGTAGCCCAGAAGACGTCAAATCTTTGGGCTAAGCCCATTTAACTCATCCAGCAATTGTCTGACTTTTAAGTCCAAGACAATTTCAATGTCTTTATCTACGTGTAGAAAAACCACACCATTCGTACATAAAAAACACAATGTACTAGATACAGTCTGCTGTAAAAAGTACAACTGATCACTGAACCACATCAATAAGGTTATAAAAGATGCGGAAATGGCCCAGGCATCGGCAGCTGTTTAAAAAATTGCAAATTTCCCTGGTTTCCATGGAGTAAGAGCCGTTGCTGGGCACGTGACTATGACATCAATGATCATTCAATTGTCGCTACAGCCAAAAGTATTGGTCGGAGAGCAACGCGGTTTGCACCATTCGATTTCTCGTGACAAAATACGTCGGATTAGCCTCTTACCAGTAGCACTGGAACAGTTTTTCCACTTTTGCATTTTTGCCTGGTCTTTTTGTTAATTGAAATCGGATACACTGTACTATGCACAATCGCGACTGGTCGTTACTATATTCAACTTTTAACTATACGTTATGTGCCCTTCGGTAGCCCAGAAGACGTCAAATCTTTGGGCTAAGCCCATTTAACTCATCCAGCAATTGTCTGACTTTTAAGTCCAAGACAATTTCAATGTCTTTATCTACGTGTAGAAAAACCACACCATTCGTACATAAAAAACACAATGTACTAGATACAGTCTGCTGTAAAAAGTACAACTGATCACTGAACCACATCAATAAGGTTATAAAAGATGCGGAAATGGCCCAGGCATCGGCAGCTGTTTAAAAAATTGCAAATTTCCCTGGTTTCCATGGAGTAAGAGCCGTTGCTGGGCACGTGACTATGACATCAATGATCATTCAATTGTCGCTACAGCCAAAAGTATTGGTCGGAGAGCAACGCGGTTTGCACCATTCGATTTCTCGTGACAAAATACGTCGGATTAGCCTCTTACCAGCAGCACTGGAACAGTTTTTCCACTTTTGCATTTTTGCCTGGTCTTTTTGTTAATTGAAATCGGATACACTGTACTATGCACAATCGCGACTGGTCGTTACTATATTCAACTTTTAACTATAAGTTATGTGCCCTTCGGTAGCCCAGAAGACGTCAAATCTTTGGGCTAAGCCCATTTAACTCACTCAGCAATTGTCTTACTTCTAAGTCCAAGACAATCTCAATGTCTTTATCTACGTGTAGAAAAACCACACCATTCGTACATAAAAAACACAATGTACTAGATACAGTCTGCTGTAAAAAGTACAACTGATCACTGAACCACATCTATAAGGTTCTAATAGATGCGGAATTGGGCCAGGCATCGGCAGCTGTTTAAAAAATTGCAAATTTCCCTGGTTTCCATGGAGTAAGAGCCGTTGCTGGGCACGTGAGTATGACATCAATGATCATTCAATTGTCGCTACAGCCAAAAGTATTGGTCGGAGAGCAACGCGGTTTGCACCATTCGATTTCTCGTGACAAAATACGTCGGATTAGCCTCTTACCAGCAGCACTGGAACAGTTTTTCCACTTTTGCATTTTTGCCTGGTCTTTTTGTTAATTGAAATCGGATACACTGTACTATGCACAATCGCGACTGGTCGTTACTATATTCAACTTTTAACTATACGTTATGTGCCCTTCGGTAGCCCAGAAGACGTCAAATCTTTGGGCTAAGCCCATTTAACTCATCCAGCAATTGTCTTACTTTTCAGTCCAAGACAATCTCAATGTCTTTATCTACGTGTAGAAAAACCACACCATTTGTACATAAAAAACACAAGGTACTAGATACAGTCTGCTGTAAAAAGTACAACTGATCAGTGACCCACATCAATAAGGTTCTAAAAGATGCGGAATTGGCCCAGGCATCGGCAGCTGTTTAGAAAATTGCAAATTTCCCTGGTTTCCATGGAGTAAGAGCCGTTGCTGGGCACGTGACTATGACATCAATGATCATTCAATTGTCGCTACAGCCAAAAGTATTGGTCGGAGAGCAACGCGGTTTGCACCATTCGATTTCTCGTGACAAAATACGTCGGATTAGCCTCTTACCAGCAGCACTGGAACAGTTTTTCCACTTTTGCATTTTTGCCTGGTCTTTTTGTTAATTGAAATCGGATACACTGTACTATGCACAATCGCGACTGGTCGTTACTATATTCAACTTTTAACTATACGTTATGTGCCCTTCGGTAGCCCAGAAGACGTCAAATCTTTCGGCTAAGCCCATTTAACTCATCCAGCAATTGTCTTACTTTTAAGTCCAAGACAATCTCAATGTCTTTATCTACGTGTAGAAAAACCACACCATTTGTACATAAAAAACACAAATTACTAGATACAGTCTGCTGTAAAAAGTACAACTGATCACTGACCCACATCAATAAGGTTCTAAAAGATGCGGAATTGGCCCAGGCATCGGCAGCTGTTTAAAAAATTGCAAATTTCCCTGGTTTCCATGGAGTAAGAGCCGTTGCTGGGCACGTGACTATGACATCAATGATCATTCAATTGTCGCTACAGCCAAAAGTATTGGTCGGAGAGCAACGCGGTTTGCACCATTCGATTTCTCGTGACAAAATACGTCGGATTAGCCTCTTACAAGCAGCACTGGAACAGTTTTTCCACTTTTGCATTTTTGCCTGGTGTTTTTGTTAATTGAAATCGGATACACTGTACTATGCACAATCGCGACTGGTCGTTACTATATTCAACTTTTAACTATACGTTATGTGCCCTTCGGTAGCCCAGAAGACGTCAAATCTTTGGGCTAAGCCCATTTAACTCACTCAGCAATTGTCTTACTTCTAAGTCCAAGACAATCTCAATGTCTTTATCTACGTGTAGAAAAACCACACCATTCGTACATAAAAAACACAATGTACTAGATACAGTCTGCTGTAAAAAGTACAACTGATCACTGAACCACATCTATAAGGTTCTAATAGATGCGGAATTGGGCCAGGCATCGGCAGCTGTTTAAAAAATTGCAAATTTCCCTGGTTTCCATGGAGTAAGAGCCGTTGCTGGGCACGTGACTATGACATCAATGATCATTCAATTGTCGCTACAGCCAAAAGTATTGGTGGGAGAGCAACGCGGTTTGCACCATTCGATTTCTCGTGACAAAATACGTCGGATTAGCCTCTTACTAGCAGCACTGGAACAGTTTTTCCACTTTTGCATTTTTGCCTGGTCTTTTTGTTAATTGAAATCGGATACACTGTACTATGCACAATCGCGACTGGTCGTTACTATATTCAACTTTTAACTATACGTTATGTGCCCTTCGGTAGCCCAGAAGACGTCAAATCTTTGGGCTAAGCCCATTTAACTCATCCAGCAATTGTCTTACTTTTCAGTCCAAGACAATCTCAATGTCTTTATCTACGTGTAGAAAAACCACACCATTTGTACATAAAAAACACAAGGTACTAGATACAGTCTGCTGTAAAAAGTACAACTGATCAGTGACCCACATCAATAAGGTTCTAAAAGATGCGGAATTGGCCCAGGCATCGGCAGCTGTTTAGAAAATTGCAAATTTCCCTGGTTTCCATGGAGTAAGAGCCGTTGCTGGGCACGTGACTATGACATCAATGATCATTCAATTGTCGCTACAGCCAAAAGTATTGGTCGGAGAGCAACGCGGTTTGCACCATTCGATTTCTCGTGACAAAATACGTCGGATTAGCCTCTTACCAGCAGCACTGGAACAGTTTTTCCACTTTTGCATTTTTGCCTGGTCTTTTTGTTAATTGAAATCGGATACACTGTACTATGCACAATCGCGACTGGTCGTTACTATATTCAACTTTTAACTATACGTTATGTGCCCTTCGGTAGCCCAGAAGACGTCAAATCTTTGGGCTAAGCCCATTTAACTCATCCAGCAATTGTCTTACTTTTAAGTCCAAGACAATCTCAATGTCTTTATCTACGTGTAGAAAAACCACACCATTTGTACATAAAAAACACAAATTACTAGATACAGTCTGCTGTAAAAAGTACAACTGATCACTGACCCACATCAATAAGGTTCTAAAAGATGCGGAATTGGCCCAGGCATCGGCAGCTGTTTAAAAAATTGCAAATTTCCCTGGTTTCCATGGAGTAAGAGCCGTTGCTGGGCACGTGACTATGACATCAATGATCATTCAATTGTCGCTACAGCCAAAAGTATTGGTCGGAGAGCAACGCGGTTTGCACCATTCGATTTCTCGTCACAAAATACGTCGGATTAGCCTCTTACCAGCAGCACTGGAACAGTTTTTCCACTTTTGCATTTTTGCCTGGTGTTTTTGTTAATTGAAATCGGATACACTGTACTATGCACAATCGCGACTGGTCGTTACTATATTCAACTTTTGAGTGTAAGTTATGTGCCCTTCGGTAGCCCAGAGGACGTCAAATCTTTGGGCTAAGCCCATTTAACTCACCCAGCAATTGTCTTACTTCTAAGTCCAAGACAATCTCAATGTCTTTATCTACGTGTAGAAAAACCACACCATTTGTACATAAAAAACACAAGGTACTAGATACAGTCTGCTGTAAAAAGTACAACTGATCACTGAACCACATCTATAAGGTTCTAATAGATGCGGAAATGGCCCAGGCATCGGCAGCTGTTTAAAAAATTGCAAATTTCCCTGGTTTCCATGGAGTAAGAGCCGTTGCTGGGCACGTGACTATGACATCAATGATCATTCAATTGTCGCTACAGCCAAAAGTATTGGTCGGAGAGCAACGCGGTTTGCACCATTCGATTTCTCGTGACAAAATACGTCGGATTAGCCTCTTACCAGCAGCACTGGAACAGTTTTTCCACTTTTGCATTTTTGCCTGGTGTTTTTGTTAATTGAAATCGGATACACTGTACTATGCACAATCGCGACTGGTCGTTACTATATTCAACTTTTAACTATACGTTATGTGCCCTTCGGTAGCCCAGAAGACGTCAAATCTTTGGGCTAAGCCCATTTAACTCACTCAGCAATTGTCTTACTTCTAAGTCCAAGACAATCTCAATGTCTTTATCTACGTGTAGAAAAACCACACCATTCGTACATAAAAAACACAATGTACTAGATACAGTCTGCTGTAAAAAGTACAACTGATCACTGAACCACATCTATAAGGTTCTAATAGATGCGGAATTGGGCCAGGCATCGGCAGCTGTTTAAAAAATTGCAAATTTCCCTGGTTTCCATGGAGTAAGAGCCGTTGCTGGGCACGTGACTATGACATCAATAATCATTCAATTGTCGCTACAGCCAAAAGTATTGGTGGGAGAGCAACGCGGTTTGCACCATTCGATTTCTCGTGACAAAATACGTCGGATTAGCCTCTTACTAGCAGTACTGGAACAGTTTTTCCACTTTTGCATTTTTGCCTGGTCTTTTTGTTAATTGAAATCGGATACACTGTACTATGCACAATCGCGACTGGTCGTTACTATATTCAACTTTTAACTATACGTTATGTGCCCTTCGGTAGCCCAGAAGACGTCAAATCTTTGGGCTAAGCCCATTTAACTCACCCAGCAATTGTCTTACTTTTCAGTCCAAGACAATCTCAATGTCTTTATCTACGTGTAGAAAAACCACACCATTTGTACATAAAAAACACAAGGTACTAGATACAGTCTGCTGTAAAAAGTACAACTGATCAGTGACCCACATCAATAAGGTTCTAAAAGATGCGGAATTGGCCCAGGCATCGGCAGCTGTTTAGAAAATTGCAAATTTCCCTGGTTTCCATGGAGTAAGAGCCGTTGCTGGGCACGTGACTATGACATCAATGATCATTCAATTGTCGCTACAGCCAAAAGTATTGGTCGGAGAGCAACGCGGTTTGCACCATTCGATTTCTCGTGACAAAATACGTCGGATTAGCCTCTTACCAGCAGCACTGGAACAGTTTTTCCACTTTTGCATTTTTGCCTGGTCTTTTTGTTAATTGAAATCGGATACACTGTACTATGCACAATCGCGACTGGTCGTTACTATATTCAACTTTTAACTATACGTTATGTGCCCTTCGGTAGCCCAGAAGACGTCAAATCTTTGGGCTAAGCCCATTTAACTCATCCAGCAATTGTCTTACTTTTAAGTCCAAGACAATCTCAATGTCTTTATCTACGTGTAGAAAAACCACACCATTCGTACATAAAAAACACAATGTACTAGATACAGTCTGCTGTAAAAAGTACAACTGATCACTGAACCACATCTATAAGGTTCTAATAGATGCGGAATTGGGCCAGGCATCGGCCGCTGTTTAAAAAATTGCAAATTTCCCTGGTTTCCATGGAGTAAGAGCCGTTGCTGGGCACGTGAGTATGACATCAATGATCATTCAATTGTCGCTACAGCCAAAAGTATTGGTCGGAGAGCAACGCGGTTTGCACCATTCGATTTCTCGTGACAAAATACGTCGGATTAGCCTCTTACCAGCAGCACTGGAACAGTTTTTCCACTTTTGCATTTTTGCCTGGTCTTTTTGTTAATTTGAAATCGGATACAATCTACTATGTACAATCGCGACTGGTCATTACTATATTCAACTTTTGACTGTAAGTTATGTGCCCTTCTGTAGCCCAGAAGACGTCAAATCTTTGGGCTAAGCCCATTTAACTCACCCAGCAATTGTCTTACTTCTAAGTCCAAGACAATCTCAATGTCTTTATCTACGTGTAGAAAAACCACACCATTTGTACATAAAAAAACACAAGGTACTAGATACAGTCTGCTGTAAAAAGTACAACTGATCACTGAACCACATCAGTAAGGTTCTAAAAGATGCGGAATTGGCCCAGGCATCGGCAGCTGTTTAAAAAATTGCAAATTTCCCTGGTTTCCATGGAGTAAGAGCCGTTGCTGGGCACGTGACTATGACATCAATGATCATTCAATTGTCGCTACAGCCAAAAGTATTGGTCGGAGAGCAACGCGGTTTGCACCATTCGATTTCTCGTGACAAAATACGTCGTATTAGCCTCTTACTAGCAGCACTGGAACAGTTTTTCCACTTTTGCATTTTTGCCTGGTCTTTTTGTTAATTGAAATCGGATACACTGTACTAAGCATAATCGAGACTGGTCGTTACTATATTCAACTTTTAACTATACGTTATGTGCCCTTCGGTAGCCCAGAAGACGTCAAATCTTTGGGCTAAGCCCATTTAACTCATCCAGCAATTGTCTTACTTTTAAGTCCAAGACAATTTCAATGTCTTTATCTACGTGTAGAAAAACCACACCATTTGTACATAAAAGACACAATGTACTAGATACAGTCTGCTGTAAAAAGTACAACTGATCACTGAACCACATCTATAAGGTTCTAATAGATGCGGAATTGGGCCAGGCATCGGCAGCTGTTTAAAAAATTGCAAATTTCCCTGGTTTCCATGGAGTAAGAGCCGTTGCTGGGCACGTGACTATGACATCAATGATCATTCAATTGTGGCTACAGCCAAAAGTATTGGTCGGAGAGCAACGCGGTTTGCACCATTCGATTTCTCGTCACAAAATACGTCGGATTAGCCTCTTACCAGCAGCACTGGAACAGTTTTTCCACTTTTGCATTTTTGCCTGGTCTTTTTGTTAATTGAAATCGGATACACTGTACTATGCACAATCGCGACTGGTCGTTACTATATTCAACTTTTAACTATACGTTATGTGCCCTTCGGTAGCCCAGAAGACGTCAAATCTTTGGGCTAAGCCCATTTAACTCATCCAGCAATTGTCTTACTTTTCAGTCCAAGACAATCTCAATGTCTTTATCTACGTGTAGAAAAACCACACCATTTGTACATAAAAAACACAAGGTACTAGATACAGTCTGCTGTAAAAAGTACAACTGATCAGTGACCCACATCAATAAGGTTCTAAAAGATGCGGAATTGGCCCAGGCATCGGCAGCTGTTTAGAAAATTGCAAATTTCCCTGGTTTCCATGGAGTAAGAGCCGTTGCTGGGCACGTGACTATGACATCAATGATCATTCAATTGTCGCTACAGCCAAAAGTATTGGTCGGAGAGCAACGCGGTTTGCACCATTCGATTTCTCGTGACAAAATACGTCGGATTAGCCTCTTACCAGCAGCACTGGAACAGTTTTTCCACTTTTGCATTTTTGCCTGGTCTTTTTGTTAATTGAAATCGGATACACTGTACTATGCACAATCGCGACTGGTCGTTACTATATTCAACTTTTAACTATACGTTATGTGCCCTTCGGTAGCCCAGAAGACGTCAAATCTTTGGGCTAAGCCCATTTAACTCACTCAGCAATTGTCTTACTTCTAAGTCCAAGACAATCTCAATGTCTTTATCTACGTGTAGAAAAACCACACCATTCGTACATAAAAAACACAATGTACTAGATACAGTCTGCTGTAAAAAGTACAACTGATCACTGAACCACATCTATAAGGTTCTAATAGATGCGGAATTGGGCCAGGCATCGGCATCTGTTTAAAAAATTGCAAATTTCCCTGGTTTCCATGGAGTAAGAGCCGTTGCTGGGCACGTGACTATGACATCAATAATCATTCAATTGTCGCTACAGCCAAAAGTATTGGTGGGAGAGCAACGCGGTTTGCACCATTCGATTTCTCGTGACAAAATACGTCGGATTAGCCTCTTACTAGCAGTACTGGAACAGTTTTTCCACTTTTGCATTTTTGCCTGGTCTTTTTGTTAATTGAAATCGGATACACTGTACTATGCACAATCGCGACTGGTCGTTACTATATTCAACTTTTAACTATACGTTATGTGCCCTTCGGTAGCCCAGAAGACGTCAAATCTTTGGGCTAAGCCCATTTAACTCACCCAGCAATTGTCTTACTTTTCAGTCCAAGACAATCTCAATGTCTTTATCTACGTGTAGAAAAACCACACCATTTGTACATAAAAAACACAAGGTACTAGATACAGTCTGCTGTAAAAAGTACAACTGATCAGTGACCCACATCAATAAGGTTCTAAAAGATGCGGAATTGGCCCAGGCATCGGCAGCTGTTTAGAAAATTGCAAATTTCCCTGGTTTCCATGGAGTAAGAGCCGTTGCTGGGCACGTGACTATGACATCAATGATCATTCAATTGTCGCTACAGCCAAAAGTATTGGTCGGAGAGCAACGCGGTTTGCACCATTCGATTTCTCGTGACAAAATACGTCGGATTAGCCTCTTACCAGCAGCACTGGAACAGTTTTTCCACTTTTGCATTTTTGCCTGGTCTTTTTGTTAATTGAAATCGGATACACTGTACTATGCACAATCGCGACTGGTCGTTACTATATTCAACTTTTAACTATACGTTATGTGCCCTTCGGTAGCCCAGAAGACGTCAAATCTTTGGGCTAAGCCCATTTAACTCATCCAGCAATTGTCTTACTTTTAAGTCCAAGACAATCTCAATGTCTTTATCTACGTGTAGAAAAACCACACCATTCGTACATAAAAAACACAATGTACTAGATACAGTCTGCTGTAAAAAGTACAACTGATCACTGACGCACATGAATAATGTTCTAAAAGATGCGGAAATGGCCCAGGCATCGGCAGCTGTTTAAAAAATTGCAAATTTCCCTGGTTTCCATGGAGTAAGAGCCGTTGCTGGGCACGTGACTATGACATCAATGATCATTCAATTGTCGCTACAGCCAAAAGTATTGGTCCGGAGAGCAACGCGGGTTTGCACCATTCGATTTCTCGTGACAAAATACGTCGGATTAGCTCTTACCAGCAGTACTGGAACAGTTTTTCCACTTTTGCATTTTTGCCTGGTCTTTTTGTTAATTGAAATCGGATACACTGTACTATGTACAATCGCGACTGGTCATTATTATATTCAACTTTTGACTATATGTTATGTGCCCTTCGGTAGCCCAGAAGACGTCAAATCTTTGGGCTAAACCCATTAAACTCACCCAGCAATTGTCTTACTTTTAAGTCCAAGACAATCTTCAATGTCTTTATCTACGTGTAGAAAAACCACACCATTTGTACATAATAAACACAAATTACTAGATACAGTCCTGCTGTAAAAAGTACCACTGATCACTGACCCACATCAATAAGGTTCTAAAAGATGCGGAATTGGCCCAGGCATCGGCAGCTGTTTAAAAAATTGCAAATTTCCCTGGTTTCCATGGAGTAAGAACCGTTGCTGGGCACGTGACTATGACATCAATGATCATTCAATTGTCGCTACAGCCAAAAGTTATTGGTCAGAGAGCAACGCGGTTTGCACCATTCGATTTCTCGTGACAAAATACGTCGGATTAGCCTCTTACCAGCAGCACTGGAACAGTTTTTCCACTTTTGCATTTTGCCTGGTCTTTTTTGTTAATTGAAATCGGATACACTGTACTAAGCACAATCGCGACTGGTCGTTACTATATTCAACTTTTAACTATACGTTATGTGCCCTTCGTAGCCAGAAGACGTCAAACCTTTGGCTAAGCCCATTTAACTCATCCAGCAAATGTCTTACTTTTCAGTCCAAGACAATCTCAATGTCTTTATCTACGTGTAGAAAAACCACACCATTTGTACATAAAAAACACAAGGTACTAGATACAGTCTGCTGTAAAAAGTACAACTGATCAGTGACCCCACATCAATAAGGTTCTAAAAGATGCGGAATTGGCCCAGGCATCGGCAGCTGTTAGAAATTGCAAATTTCCCTGGTTTTCCATGGAGTAAGAGCGTTGCTGGGCACGTGACTATGACATCAATGATCATTCAATTGTCGCTACAGCCAAAAGTATTGGTCGGAGAGCAACGCGGTTTGCACCATTCGATTTCTCGTGACAAAATACGTCGGATTAGCCTCTTACCAGCAGCACTGGAACAGTTTTTCCACTTTTGCATTTTTGCCTGGTCTTTTTGTTAATTGAAATCGGATACACTGTACTATGCACAATCGCGACGGTCGTTACTATATTCAACTTTTAACTATACGTTATGTGCCCTTCGGTAGCCCAGAAGACGTCAAATCTTTGGGCTAAGCCCATTTAACTCATCCAGCAATCCAGCAATTGTCTTACTTTTACGTCCAAGACAAATTTCAATGTCTTTATCTACGTGTAGAAAAACCACGCCATTCGTACATAAAAAACACAATGTACTAGATACAGTCTGCTGTAAAAAAGTACAACTGATCACTGAACCACATCTATAAGGTTCTAATAGATGGGGAATTGGGCCAGGCATCGGCAGCTGTTTAAAAAATTGCAAATTTCCCTGGTTTCCATGGAGTAAGAGCCGTTGCTGGGCACGTGACTATGACATCAATGATCTTCAATTGTCGCTACAGCCAAAAGTATTGGTCGGAGAGCAACGCGGTTTGCACCATTCGATTTCTCGTGACAAAATACGTCGGATTAGCCTCTTACCAGCAGCACTGGAACAGTTTTTCCACTTTTGCATTTTTGCCTGGTCTTTTTGTTAATTGAAATCGGATACCACTGTACTATGCACAATCGCGACTGGTCGTTACTATATTCAACTTTTAACTATACGTTATGTGCCCTTCGGTAGCCCAGAAGACGTCAAATCTTTGGGCTAAGCCCATTTAACTCATCCAGCAATTGTCTTACTTTTCAGTCCAAGACAATCTCAATGTCTTTATCTACGTGTAGAAAAACCACACCATTTGTACATAAAAAACACAAGGTACTAGATACAGTCTGCTGTAAAAAGTACAACTGATCAGTGACCCCACATCAATAAGGTTCTAAAAGATGCGGAATTGGCCCAGGCATCGGCAGCTGTTTAGAAAATTGCAAATTTCCCTGGTTTCCATGGAGTAAGAGCCGTTGCTGGGCACGTGACTATGACATCAATGATCATTCAATTGTCGCTACAGCCAAAAGTATTGGTCGGAGAGCAACGCGGTTTGCACCATTCGATTTCTCGTGACAAAATACGTCGGATTAGCCTCTTACCAGCAGCACTGGAACAGTTTTTCCACTTTTTGCATTTTTGCCTGGTCTTTTTGTTAATTGAAATCGGATACACTGTACTATGCACAATCGCGACTGGTCGTTACTATATTCAACTTTTAACTATACGTTATGTGCCCTTCGGTAGCCCAGAAGACGTCAAATCTTTGGGCTAAGCCCATTTAACTCATCCAGCAATTGTCCTTACTTTTAAGCCCGAGACAATCTCAATGTCTTTATCTACGTGTAGAAAAACCACACCATTCGTACATAAAAAACACAATGTACTAGATACAGTCTGCTGTAAAAAGTACAACTGATCACTGAACCACATCTATAAGGTTCTAATAGATGCGAAATTGGGCCAGGCATCGGCAGCTGTTTAAAAAATTGCAAATTTCCCTGGTTTCCATGGAGTAAGAGCCGTTGCTGGGCACGTGACTATGACATCAATGATCATTCAATTGTCGCTACAGCCAAAAGTATTGGTCGGAGAGCAACGCGGTTTGCACCATTCGATTTCTCGTGACAAAATACGTCGGATTAGCCTCTTACCAGCAGCACTGGAACAGTTTTTCCACTTTTGCATTTTGCCTGGTCTTTTTGTTAATTGAAATTGGATACACTGTACTATGTACAATCGCGACTGGTCGTTACTATATTCAACTTTTAACTATACGTTATGTGCCCTTCGGTAGCCCAGAAGACGTCAAATCTTTGGGCTAAGCCCATTTAACTCATCCAGCAATTGTCTTACTTTTAAGTCCAAGACAATCTCAATGTCTTTATCTACGTGTAGAAAAACCACACCATTCGTACATAAAAAACACAATGTACTAGATACAGTCTGCTGTAAAAAGTACAACTGATCACTGACGCACATCAATAAGGTTCTAAAAGATGCGGAAAATGGCCCAGGCATCGGCAGCTGTTTAAAAAATTGCAAATTTCCCTGGTTTCCATGGAGTAAGAGCCGTTGCTGGGCACGTGACTATGACATCAATGATCATTCAATTGTCGCTACAGCCAAAAGTATTGGTCGGAGAGCAACGCGGTTTGCACCATTCGATTTCTCGTCACAAAATACGTCGGATTAGCCTCTTACTAGCAGCACTGGAACAGTTTTTCCACTTTTTGCATTTTTGCCTGGTCTTTTTGTTAATTGAAATCGGATACACTGTACTATGCACAATCGCGACTGGTCGTTACTATATTCAACTTTTAACTATACGTTATGTGCCCTTCGGTAGCCCAGAAGACGTCAAATCTTTGGGCTAAGCCCATTTAACTCATCCAGCAATTGTCTTACTTTTAAGTCCAAGACAAATCTCAATGTCTTTATCTACGTGTAGAAAAACCACACCATTCGTACATAAAAAACACAATGTACTAGATACAGTCTGCTGTAAAAGTACAACTGATCACTGACGCACATCAATAATGTTCCTAAAAGATGCGGAAATGGCCCAGGCATCGGCAGCTGTTTAAAAAATTGCAAATTTCCCTGGTTTCCATGGAGTAAGAGCCGTTGCTGGGCACGTGACTATGACATCAATGATCATTCAATTGTCGCTACAGCCAAAAGTATTGGTCGGAGAGCAACGCGGTTTGCACCATTCGATTTCTCGTCAACAAAATACGTCGGATTAGCCTCTTACCAGCAGCACTGGAACAGTTTTTCCACTTTTGCATTTTTGCCTGGTCTTTTTGTTAATTGAAATCGGATACACTGTACTATGTACAATCGCGACTGGTCATTATTATATTCAACTTTTGACTATATGTTATGTGCCCTTCGGTAGCCCAGAAGACGTCAAATCTTTTGGGCTAAACCCATTAAAACTCACCCAGCATTTGTCTTACTTTTAAGTCCAAGACAATCTCAATGTCTTTATCTACGTGTAGAAAAACCACACCATTTGTACATAAAAAACACAAATTACTAGATACAGTCTGCTGTAAAAAGTACAACCTGATCACTGACCCACATCAATAAGGTTCTAATAGATGCGGAATTGGCCCAGGCATCGGCAGCTGTTTAAAAAATTGCAAATTTCCCTGGTTTCCATGGAGTAAGAACCGTTGCTGGGCACGTGACTATGACATCAATGATCATTCAATTGTCGCTACAGCCAAAAGTATTGGTCAGAGAGCAACGCGGTTTGCACCATTCGATTTCTCGTGACAAAATTACGTCGGATTAGCCTCTTACCAGCAGCACTGGAACAGTTTTTCCACTTTTGCATTTTTGCCTGGTCTTTTTGTTAATTGAAATCGGATACACTGTACTAAGCACAATCGCGACTGGTCGTTACTATATTCAACTTTTAACTATACGTTATGTGCCCTTCGGTAGCCCAGAAGACGTCAAATCTTTGGGCTAAGCCCATTTAACTCATCCAGCAATTGTCTTACTTTTAAGTCCAAAGACAATCTCAATGTCTTTATCTACGTGTAGAAAAAACCACACCATTCGTACATAAAAAACACAATGTACTAGATACAGTCTGCTGTAAAAAGTACAACTGATCACTGACGCACATCAATAAGGTTCTAAAAGATGCGGAAATGGCCCAGGCATCGGCAGCTGTTTAAAAAATTGCAAATTTCCCTGGTTTCCATGGAGTAAGAGCCGTTGCTGGGCACGTGACTATGACATCAATGATCATTCAATTGTCGCTACAGCCCAAAAGTATTGGTCGGAGAGCAACGCGGTTTGCACCATTCGATTTCTCGTGACAAAATACGTCGGATTAGCCTCTTACCAGCAGCACTGGAACAGTTTTTTCCACTTTTGCATTTTTGCCTGGTCTTTTTGTTAATTGAAATCGGATACACTGTACTATGTACAATCGCGACTGGTCATTATTATATTCAACTTTTGACTATATGTTATGTGCCCTTCGGTAGCCCAGAAGACGTCAAATCTTTGGGCTAAACCCATTAAACTCACCCAGCATTTGTCTTACTTTTAAGTCCAAGACAATCTCAATGTCTTTATCTACGTGTAGAAAAAACCACACCATTTGTACATAAAAAACACAAATTACTAGATACAGTCTGCTGTAAAAAGTACAACTGATCACTGACCCACATCAATAAGGTTCTAAAAGATGCGGAATTGGCCCAGGCATCGGCAGCTGTTTAAAAAATTGCAAATTTCCCTGGTTTCCATGGAGTAAGAACCGTTGCTGGGCACGTGACTATGACATCAAATGATCATTCAATTGTCGCTACAGCCAAAAGTATTGGTCAGAGAGCAACGCGGTTTGCACCATTCGATTTCTCGTGACAAAATACGTCGGATTAGCCTCTTACCAGCAGCACTGGAACAGTTTTTCCACTTTTGCATTTTTGCCTGGTCTTTTTGTTAATTGAAATCGGATACACTGTACTAAGCACAATCGCGACTGGTCGTTACTATATTCAACTTTTAACTATACGTTATGTGCCCTTCGGTAGCCCAGAAGACGTCAAATCTTTGGGCTAAGCCCATTTAACTCATCCAGCAATTGTCTTACTTTTCAGTCCAAGACAATCTCAATGTCTTTATCTACGTGTAGAAAAACCACACCATTTGTACATAAAAAACACAATGTACTAGATACAGTCTGCTGTAAAAAGTACAACTGATCAGTGACCCACATCTATAAGGTTCTAAAAGATGCGGAATTGGCCCAGGCATCGGCAGCTGTTTAGAAAATTGCAAATTTCCCTGGTTTCCATGGAGTAAGAGCCGTTGCTGGGCACGTGACTATGACATCAATGATCATTCAATTGTCGCTACAGCCAAAAGTATTGGTCGGAGAGCAACGCGGTTTGCACCATTCGATTTCTCGTGACAAAATACGTCGGATTAGCCTCTTACCAGCAGCACTGGAACAGTTTTTCCACTTTTGCATTTTTGCCTGGTCTTTTTGTTAATTGAAATCGGATACACTGTACTATGCACAATCGCGACTGGTCGTTACTATATTCAACTTTTAACTATACGTTATGTGCCCTTCGGTAGCCCAGAAGACGTCAAATCTTTGGGCTAAGCCCATTTAACTCATCCAGCAATTGTCTTACTTTTAAGTCCAAGACAATTTCAATGTCTTTATCTACGTGTAGAAAAACCACGCCATTCGTACATAAAAAACACAATGTACTAGATACAGTCTGCTGTAAAAAGTACAACTGATCACTGAACCACATCAATAAGGTTAAAAAAGATGCGGAAATGGCCCAGGCATCGGCAGCTGTTTAAAAAATTTCAAATTTCCCTGGTTTCCATGGAGTAAGAGCCGTTGCTGGGCACGTGACTATGACATCAATGATCATTCAATTGTCGCTACAGCCAAAAGTATTGGTCGGAAAGCAACGCGGTTTGCACCATTCGATTTCTCGTGACAAAATACGTCGGATTAGCCTCTTACCAGCAGCACTGGAACAGTTTTTTCCACTTTTGCATTTTTGCCTGGTCTTTTTGTTAATTGAAATCGGATACACTGTACTATGCACAATCGCGACTGGTCGTTACTATATTCAACTTTTAACTATACGTTATGTGCCCTTCGGTAGCCCAGAAGACGTCAAATCTTTGGGCTAAGCCCATTTAACTCATCCAGCAATTGTCCTTACTTTTCAGTCCAAGACCATCTCAATGTCTTTATCTACGTGTAGAAAAAACCACACCATTTGTACATAAAAAACACAAGGTACTAGATACAGTCTGCTGTAAAAAGTACAACTGATCAGTGACCCACATCAATAAGGTTCAAAAAGATGCGGAATTGGCCCAGGCATCGGCGAGTAAGAGCCGTTGCTGGGCACGTGACTATGACATCAATGATCATTCAATTGTCGCTACAGCCAAAAGTATTAGTCGGAGAGCAACGCGGTTTGCACCATTCGATTTCTCGTCACAAAATACGTCGGATTAGCCTCTTACCAGCAGCACTGGAACAGTTTTTCCACTTTTGCATTTTTGCCTGGTCTTTTTGTTAATTGAAATCGGATACACTGTACTATGCACAATCGCGACTGGTCGTTACTAATTTCAACTTTTAACTATACGTTATGTGCCCTTCGGTAGCCCAGAAGACGTCAAATCTTTGGGCTAAGCCCATTTAACTCATCCAGCAATTGTCTTACTTTTAAGTCCAAGACAATTTCAATGTCTTTATCTACGTGTAGAAAAACCACACCATTCGTACATAAAAAACACAATGTACTAGATACAGTCTGCTGTAAAAAGTACAACTGATCACTGAACCACATCAATAAGGTTCTAATAGATGCGGAAATGGCCCAGGCATCGGCAGCTGTTTAAAAAATTGCAAATTTCCCTGGTTTCCATGGAGTAAGAGCCGTTGCTGGGCACGTGACTATGACATCAATGATCATTCAATTGTCGCTACAGCCAAAAGTATTGGTCGGAGAGCAACGCGGTTTGCACCATTCGATTTCTCGTCACAAAATACGTCGGATTAGCCTCTTACCAGCAGCACTGGAACAGTTTTTCCACTTTTGCATTTTTGCCTGGTCTTTTTGTTAATTGAAATCGGATACACTGTACTATGCACAATCGCGACTGGTCGTTACTATATTCAACTTTTAACTATACGTTATGTGCCCTTCGGTAGCCCAGAAGACGTCAAATCTTTGGGCTAAGCCCATTTAACTCATCCAGCAATTGTCTTACTTTTAAGTCCAAGACAATGTCAATGTCTTTATCTACGTGTAGAAAAACCACACCATTCGTACATAAAAAACACAATGTACTAGATACAGTCTGCTGTAAAAAGTACAACTGATCACTGAACCACATCTATAAGGTTCTAATAGATGCGGAATTGGGCCAGGCATCGGCAGCTGTTTAAAAAATTGCAAATTTCCCTGGTTTCCATGGAGTAAGAGCCGTTGGTGGGCACGTGACTATGACATCAATGATCATTCAATTGTCGCTACAGCCAAAAGTATTGGTCGGAGAGCAACGCGGTTTGCACCATTCGATTTCTCGTGACAAAATACGTCGGATTAGCCTCTTACCAGCAGCACTGGAACAGTTTTTCCACTTTTGCATTTTTGTTTGGTCTTTTTGTTAATTGAAATCGGATACACTGTACTATGCACAATCGCGACTGGTCGTTACTATATTCAACTTTTAACTATACGTTATGTGCCCTTCGGTAGCCCAGAAGACGTCAAATCTTTGGGCTAAGCCCATTTAACTCACCCAGCAATTGTCTTACTTTTCAGTCCAAGACATTCTCAATGTCTTTATCTACGTGTAGAAAAACCACACCATTTGTACATAAAAAACAAAAGGTACTAGATACAGTCTGCTGTAAAAAGTACAACTGATCACTGACCCACATCAATAAGGTTCTAATAGATGCGGAAATGGCCCAGGCATCGGCAGCTGTTTAGAAAATTGCAAATTTCCCTGGTTTCCATGGAGTAAGAGCCGTTGCTGGGCACGTGACTATGACATCAATGATCATTCAATTGTCGCTACAGCCAAAAGTATTGGTCGGAGAGCAACGCGGTTTGCACCATTCGATTTCTCGTGACAAAATACGTCGGATTAGCCTCTTACCAGCAGCACTGGAACAGTTTTTCCACTTTTGCATTTTTGCCTGGTCTTTTTGTTAATTGAAATCGGATACACTGTACTATGCACAATCGCGCTTGGTCGTTACTATATTCAACTTTTAACTATACGTTATGTGCCCTTCGGTAGCCCAGAAGACGTCAAATCTTTGGGCTAAGCCCATTTAACTCATCCAGCAATTGTCTTACTTTTAAGTCCAAGACAATCTCAATGTCTATATCTACGTGTAGAAAAACCACACCATTCGTACATAAAAAACACAATGTACTAGATACAGTCTGCTGTAAAAAGTACAACTGATCACTGAACCACATCAATAAGGTTCTAAAAGATGCGGAATTGGGCCAGGCATCGGCAGCTGTTTAAAAAATTGCAAATTTCCCTGGTTTCCATGGAGTAAGAGCCGTTGCTGGGCACGTGACTATGACATCAATGATCATTCAATTGTCGCTACAGCCAAAAGTATTGGTCGGAGAGCAACGCGGTTTGCACCATTCGATTTCTCGTGACAAAATACGTCGGATTAGCCTCTTACCAGGAGCACTGGAACAGTTTTTCTACTTTTGCATTTTTGTTTGGTCTTTTTGTTAATTGAAATCGGATACACTGTACTATGCACAATCGCGACTGGTCGTTACTATATTCAACTTTTAACTATACGTTATGTGCCCTTCGGTAGCCCAGAAGACGTCAAATCTTTGGGCTAAGCCCATTTAACTCATCCAGCAATTGTCTTACTTTTAAGTCCAAGACAATGTCAATGTCTTTATCTATGTGTAGAAAAACCACACCATTCGTACATAAAAAACACAATGTACTAGATACAGTCTGCTGTAAAAAGTACAACTGATCACTGAACCACATCTATAAGGTTCTAATAGATGCGGAATTGGGCCAGGCATCGGCAGCTGTTTAAAAAACTGCAAATTTCCCTGGTTTCCATGGAGTAAGAGCCGTTGCTGGGCACGTGACTATGACATCAATGATCATTCAATTGTCGCTACAGCCAAAAGTATTGGTCGGAGAGCAACGCGGTTTGCACCATTCGATTTCTCGTCACAAAATACGTCGGATTAGCCTCTTACCAGCAGCACTGGAACAGTTTTTCCACTTTTGCATTTTTGCCTGGTCTTTTTGTTAATTGAAATCGGATACACTGTACTATGCACAATCGCGACTGGTCGTTACTATATTCAACTTTTAACTATACGTTATGTGCCCTTCGGTAGCCCAGAAAACGTCAAATCTTTGGGCTAAGCCCATTTAACTCATCCAGCAATTGTCTTACTTTTAAGTCCAAGACAATCTCAATGTCTTTATCTACGTGTAGAAAAACCACACCATTCGTACATAAAAAACACAATGTACTAGATACAGTCTGCTGTAAAAAGTACAACTGATCACTGACGCACATCAATAAGGTTCTAAAAGATGCGGAAATGGCCCAGGCATCGGCAGCTGTTTAAAAAATTGCAAATTTCCCTGGTTTCCATGGAGTAAGAGCCGTTGCTGGGCACGTGACTATGACATCAATGATCATTCAATTGTCGCTACAGCCAAAAGTATTGGTCGGAGAGCAACGCGGTTTGCACCATTCGATTTCTCGTCACAAAATACGTCGGATTAGCCTCTTACTAGCAGCAATGGAACAGTTTTTCCACTTTTGCATTTTTGCCTGGTCTTTTTGTTAATTGAAATCGGATACACTGTACTATGCACAATCGCGACTGGTCGTTACTATATTCAACGTTTAACTATACGTTATGTGCCCTTCGGTAGCCCAGAAGACGTCAAATCTTTGGGCTAAGCCCATTTAACTCATCCAGCAATTGTCTTACTTTTAAGTCCAAGACAATCTCAATGTCTTTATCTACGTGTAGAAAAACCACACCATTCGTACATAAAAAACACAATGTACTAGATACAGTCTGCTGTAAAAAGTACAACTGATCACTGACGCACATCAATAAGGTTCTAAAAGATGCGGAAATGGCCCAGGCATCGGCAGCTGTTTAAAAAATTGCAAATTTCCCTGGTTTCCATGGAGTAAGAGCCGTTGCTGGGCACGTGACTATGACATCAATGATCATTCAATTGTCGCTACAGCCAAAAGTATTGGTCGGAGAGCAACGCGGTTTGCACCATTCGATTTCTCGTCACAAAATACGTCGGATTAGCTTCTTACTAGCAGCACTGGAACAGTTTTTCCACTTTTGCATTTTTGCCTGGTCTTTTTGTTAATTTGAAATCGGATACAATCTACTATGTACAATCGCGACTGGTCATTACTATATTCAACTTTTGACTGTAAGTTATGTGCCCTTCTGTAGCCCAGAAGACGTCAAATCTTTGGGCTAAGCCCATTTAACTCACCCAGCAATTGTCTTACTTCTAAGTCCAAGACAATCTCAATGTCTTTATCTACGTGTAGAAAAACCACACCATTTGTACATAAAAAACACAGTGTACTAGATACAGTCTGCTGTAAAAAGTACAACTGATCACTGAACCACATCAATAAGGTTCTAAAAGATGCGGAAATGGCCCAGGCATCGGCAGCTGTTTAAAAAATTGCAAATTTCCCTGGTTTCCATGGAGTAAGAGCCGTTGCTGGGCACGTGACTATGACATCAATGATCATTCAATTGTCGCTACAGCCAAAAGTATTGGTCGGAGAGCAACGCGGTTTGCACCATTCGATTTCTCGTCACAAAATACGTCGGATTAGCCTCTTACTAGCAGCACTGGAACAGTTTTTCCACTTTTGCATTTTTGCCTGGTCTTTTTGTTAATTGAAATCGGATACACTGTACTATGCACAATCGCGACTGGTCGTTACTATATTCAACTTTTGACTGTAAGTTATGTGCCCTTCTGTAGCCCAGAAGACGTCAAATCTTTGGGCTAAGCCTATTTAACTCACCCAGCAATTGTCTTACTTCTAAGTCCAAGACAATGTCAATGTCTTTATCTACGTGTAGAAAAACCACACCATTTGTACATAAAAAACACAATGTACTAGATACAGTCTGCTGTAAAAAGTACAACTGATCACTGAACCACATCTATAAGGTTCTAATAGATGCGGAATTGGGCCAGGCATCGGCAGCTGTTTAAAAAATTGCAAATTTCCCTGGTTTCCATGGAGTAAGAACCGTTGGTGGGCACGTGACTATGACATCAATGATCATTCAATTGTCGCTACAGCCAAAAGTATTGGTCGGAGAGCAACGCGGTTTGCACCATTCGATTTTTCGTGACAAAATACGTCGGATTAGCCTCTTACCAGCAGCACTGGAACAGTTTTTCCACTTTTGCATTTTTGTTTGGTCTTTTTGTTAATTGAGATCGGATACACTGTACTATGCACAATCGCGCTTGGTCGTTACTATATTCAACTTTTAACTATACGTTATGTGCCCTTCGGTAGCCCAGAAGACGTCAAATCTTTGGGCTAAGCCCATTTAACTCATCCAGCAATTGTCTTACTTTTAAGTCCAAGACAATCTGAATGTCTTTATCTACGTGTAGAAAAACCACACCATTCGTACATAAAAAACACAATGTACTAGATACAGTCTGCTGTAAAAAGTACAACTGATCACTGACGCACATCAATAAGGTTCTAAAAGATGCGGAAATGGCCCAGGCATCGGCAGCTGTTTAAAAAATTGCAAATTTCCCTGGTTTCCATGGAGTAAGAGCCGTTGCTGGGCACGTGACTATGACATCAATGATCATTCAATTGTCGCTACAGCCAAAAGTATTGGTCGGAGAGCAACGCGGTTTGCACCATTCGATTTCTCGTCACAAAATACGTCGGATTAGCCTCTTACCAGCAGCACTGGAACAGTTTTTCCACTTTTGCATTTTTGCCTGGTCTTTTTGTTAATTTGAAATCGGATACAATCTACTATGTACAATCGCGACTGGTCATTACTATATTCAACTTTTGACTGTAAGTTATGTGCCCTTCTGTAGCCCAGAAGACGTCAAATCTTTGGGCTAAACCCATTAAACTCATCCAGCAACTGTCTTACTTCTAAGTCCAAGACAATCTCAATGTCTTTATCTACGTGTAGAAAAACCACACCATTTGTACATAAAAAACACAAGGTACTAGATACAGTCTGCTGTAAAAAGTACAACTGATCACTGACCCACATCAATAAGGTTCTAATAGATGCGGAATTGGGCCAGGCATCGGCAGCTGTTAAAAAATTGCATATTTCCCTGGTTTCCATGGAGTAAGAGCCGTTGCTGGGCACGTGACTATGACATCAATGATCATTTAATTGTCGCTACAGCCAAAAGTATTGGTCGGAGAGCAACGCGGTTTGCACCATTCGATTTCTCGTGACAAAATACGTCGGATTAGCCTCTTACCAGCAGCACTGGAACAATTTTTCCACTTTTGCATTTTTGCCTGGTCTTTTTGTTAATTTGAAATCGGATACAATCTACTATGTACAATCGCGACTGGTCATTACTATATTCAACTTTTGACTGTAAGTTATGTGCCCTTCGGTAGCCCAGAAGACGTCAAATCTTTGGGCTAAGCCCATTTAACTCATCCAGCAATTGTCTTACTTTTAAGTCCAAGACAATCTCAATGTCTTTATCTACGTGTAGAAAAACCACACCATTCGTACATAAAAAACACAATGTACTAGATACAGTCTGCTGTAAAAAGTACAACTGATCACTGAACCACATCAATAAGGTTCTAATAGATGCGGAAATGGCCCAGGCATCGGCAGCTGTTTAAAAAATTGCAAATTTCCCTGGTTTCCATGGAGTAAGAGCCGTTGCTGGGCACGTGACTATGACATCAATGATCATTCAATTGTCGCTACAGCCAAAAGTATTGGTCGGAGAGCAACGCGGTTTGCACCATTCGATTTCTCGTCACAAAATACGTCGGATTAGCCTCTTACCAGCAGCACTGGAACAGTTTTTCCACTTTTGCATTTTTGCCTGGTCTTTTTGTTAATTGAAATCGGATACACTGTACTATGCACAATCGCGACTGGTCGTTACTATATTCAACTTTTAACTATACGTTATGTGCCCTTCGGTAGCCCAGAAGACGTCAAATCTTTGGGCTAAGCCCATTTAACTCATCCAGCAATTGTCTTACTTTTAAGTCCAAGACAATTTCAATGTCTTTATCTACGTGTAGAAAAACCACACCATTCGTACATAAAAAACACAATGTACTAGATACAGTCTGCTGTAAAAAGTACAACTGATCACTGAACCACATCAATAAGGTTCTAAAAGATGCGGAAATGGCCCAGGCATCGGCAGCTGTTTAAAAAATTGCAAATTTCCCTGGTTTCCATGGAGTAAGAGCCGTTGCTGGGCACGTGACTATGACATCAATGATCATTCAATTGTCGCTACAGCCAAAAGTATTGGTCGGAGAGCAACGCGGTTTGCACCATTCGATTTCTCGTCACAAAATACGTCGGATTAGCCTCTTACCAGCAGCACTGGAACAGTTTTTCCACTTTTGCATTTTTGCCTGGTCTTTTTAATATTGGAATCGGATACACTGTACTATGCACAATCGCGACTGGTCGTTACTATATTCAACTTTTAACTATACGTTATGTGCCCTTCGGTAGCCCAGAAGACGTCAAATCTTTGGGCTAAGCCCATTTAACTCATCCAGCAATTGTCTTACTTTTAAGTCCAAGACAATGTCAATGTCTTTATCTACGTGTAGAAAAACCACACCATTCGTACATAAAAAACACAATGTACTAGATACAGTCTGCTGTAAAAAGTACAACTGATCACTGAACCACATCTATAAGGTTCTAATAGATGCGGAATTGGGCCAGGCATCGGCAGCTGTTTAAAAAATTGCAAATTTCCCTGGTTTCCATGGAGTAAGAGCCGTTGCTGGGCACGTGACTATGACATCAATGATCATTCAATTGTCGCTACAGCCAAAAGTATTGGTCGGAGAGCAACGCGGTTTGCACCATTCGATTTCTCGTGACAAAATACGTCGGATTAGCCTCTTACCAGCAGCACTGGAACAGTTTTTCCACTTTTGCATTTTTGTTTGGTCTTTTTGTTAATTGAAATCGGATACACTGTACTATGCACAATCGCGACTGGTCGTTACTATATTCAACTTTTAACTATACGTTATGTGCCCTTCGGTAGCCCAGAAGACGTCAAATCTTTGGGCTAAGCCCATTTAACTCACCCAGCAATTGTCTTACTTTTCAGTCCAAGACATTCTCAATGTCTTTATCTACGTGTAGAAAAACCACACCATTTGTACATAAAAAACACAAGGTACTAGATACAGTCTGCTGTAAAAAGTACAACTGATCACTGACCCACATCAATAAGGTTCTAATAGATGCGGAAATGGCCCAGGCATCGGCAGCTGTTTAGAAAATTGCAAATTTCCCTGGTTTCCATGGAGTAAGAGCCGTTGCTGGGCACGTGACTATGACATCAATGATCATTCAATTGTCGCTACAGCCAAAAGTATTGGTCGGAGAGCAACGCGGTTTGCACCATTCGATTTCTCGTGACAAAATACGTCGGATTAGTCTCTTACCAGCAGCACTGGAACAGTTTTTCCACTTTTGCATTTTTGTTTGGTCTTTTTGTTAATTGAAATCGGATACACTGTACTATGCACAATCGCGCTTGGTCGTTACTATATTCAACTTTTAACTATACGTTATGTGCCCTTCGGTAGCCCAGAAGACGTCAAATCTTTGGGCTAAGCCCATTTAACTCATCCAGCAATTGTCTTACTTTTAAGTCCAAGACAATTTCAATGTCTTTATCTACGTGTAGAAAAACCACACCATTCGTACATAAAAAACACAATGTACTAGATACAGTCTGCTGTAAAAAGTACAACTGATCACTGAACCACATCTATAAGGTTCTAATAGATGCGGAATTGGGCCAGGCATCGGCAGCTGTTTAAAAAATTGCAAATTTCCCTGGTTTCCATGGAGTAAGAGCCGTTGCTGGGCACGTGACTATGACATCAATGATCATTCAATTGTCGCTACAGCCAAAAGTATTGGTCGGAGAGCAAAGCGGTTTGCACCATTCGATTTCTCGTCACAAAATACGTCGGATTAGCCTCTTACCAGCAGCACTGGAACAGTTTTTCCACTTTTGCATTTTTGCCTGGTCTTTTTGTTAATTGAAATCGGATACACTGTACTATGCACAATCGCGACTGGTCGTTACTATATTCAACTTTTAACTATACGTTATGTGCCCTTCGGTAGCCCAGAAGACGTCAAATCTTTGGGCTAAGCCCATTTAACTCATCCAGCAATTGTCTTACTTTAAGTCCAGACAATTTCAATGTCTTTATCTACGTGGTAGAAAAACCCACCACCATTCGTACATAAAAAACACAATGTACTAGATACAGTCTGCTGTAAAAAGTACAACTGATCACTGACGCACATCAATAAGGTTCTAAAAGATGCGGAAATGGCCCAGGCATCGGCAGCTGTTTAAAAATTGCAAATTTCCCTGGTTTCCATGAGTAAGAGCCGTTGCTGGGCACGTGACTATGACATCAATGATCATTCAATTGTCGCTACAGCCAAAAGTATTGGTCGGAGAGCAACGCGGTTTGCACCATTCGATTTCTCGTGACAAAATACGTCGGATTAGCCTCTTACCAGCAGCACTGGAACAGTTTTTCCACTTTTGCATTTTTGCCTGGTCTTTTTGATAATTGAAATCGGATACACTGTACTATGCACAATCGCGACTGGTCGTTACTATATTCAACTTTTAACTATACGTTATGTGCCCTTCGGTAGCCCAGAAGACGTCAAATCTTTGGGCTAAGCCCATTTAACTCATCCAGCAATTGTCTTACTTTTAAGTCCAAGACAATGTCCAATGTCTTTATCTACGTGTAGAAAAACCACACCATTCGTACATAAAAAACACAATGTACTAGATACAGTCTGCTGTAAAAAGTACAACTGATCACTAAACCACATCTATAAGGGTTCTAATAGATGCGGAATTGGGCCAGGCATCGGCAGCTGTTTAAAAAATTGCAAATTTCCCTGGTTTCCATGGAGTAAGAGCCGTTGGTGGGCACGTGACTATGACATCAATGATCATTCAATTGTCGCTACAGCCAAAAGTATTGGTCGGAGAGCAACGCGGTTTGCACCATTCGATTTCTCGTCACAAAATACGTCGGATTAGCCTCTTACCAGCAGCACTGGAACAGTTTTTCCACTTTTGCATTTTTGCCTGGTCTTTTTGATAATTGAAATCGGATACACTGTACTATGCACAATCGCGACTGGTCGTTACTATATTCAACTTTTAACTATACGTTATGTGCCCTTCGGTAGCCCAGAAGACGTCAAATCTTTGGGCTAAGCCCATTTAACTCATCCAGCAATTGTCTTACTTTTAAGTCCAAGACAATCTCAATGTCGTTTATCTACGGTGTAGAAAAACCACACCATTCGTACATAAAAAACACAATGTACTAGATACAGTCTGCTGTAAAAAGTACAACTGATCACTGAACCACATCTATAAGGCTAAAAGATGCGGAAATGGCCCAGGCATCGGCAGCTGTTTAAAAAATTGCAAATTTCCCTGGTTTCCATGGAGTAAGAGCCGTTGCTGGGCACGTGACTATGACATCAATGATCATTCAATTGTCGCTACAGCCAAAAGTATTGGTCGGAGAGCAACGCGGTTTGCACCATTCGATTTCTCGTCACAAAATACGTCGGATTAGTCTCTTACCAGCAGCACTGGAACAGTTTTCCCACTTTTGCATTTTTGCCTGGTCTTTTTGTTAATTTGAAATCGGATACAATCTACTATGTACAATCGCGACTGGTCATTACTATATTCAACTTTTGACTGTAAGTTATGTGCCCTTCTGTAGCCCAGAAGACGTCAAATCTTTGGGCTAAGCCAATTTAACTCACCCAGCAATTGTCTTACTTCTAAGTCCAAGACAATCTCAATGTCTTTATCTACGTGTAGAAAAACCACACCATTTGTACATAAAAAACACAATGTACTAGATACAGTCTGCTGTAAAAAGTACAACTGATCACTGAACCACATCTATAAGGTTCTAAAAGATGCGGAAATGGCGCAGGCATCGGCAGCTGTTTAAAAAATTGCAAATTTCCCTGGTTTCCATGGAGTAAGATCCGTTGCTGGGCACGTGACTATGACATCAATGATCATTCAATTGTCGCTACAGCCAAAAGTATTGGTCGGAGAGCAACGCGGTTTGCACCATTCGATTTCTCGTCACAAAATACGTCGGATTAGCCTCTTACTAGCAGCACTGGAACAGTTTTTCCACTTTTGCATTTTTGCCTGGTCTTTTTGTTAATTGAAATCGGATACACTGTACTATGCACAATCGCGACTGGTCGTTACTATATTCAACTTTTAACTATACGTTATGTGCCCTTCGGTAGCCCAGAAGACGTCAAATCTTTGGGCTAAGCCCATTTAACGCATCCAGCAATTGTCTTACTTTTAAGTCCAAGACAATCTCAATGTCTTTATCTACGTGTAGAAAAACCACACCATTCGTACATAAAAAACACAATGTACTAGATACAGTCTGCTGTAAAAAGTACAACTGATCACTGACGCACATCAATAAGGTTCTAAAAGATGCGGAAATGGCCCAGGCATCGGCAGCTGTTTAAAAAATTGCAAATTTCCCTGGTTTCCATGGAGTAAGAGCCGTTGCTGGGCACGTGACTATGACATCAATGATCATTCAATTGTCGCTACAGCCAAAAGTATTAGTCGGAGAGCAACGCGGTTTGCACCATTCGATTTCTCGTCACAAAATACGTCGGATTAGCCTCTTACCAGCAGCACTGGAACAGTTTTTCCACTTTTGCATTTTTGCCTGTTCTTTTTGTTAATTGAAATCGAATACACTGTACTATGCACAACCGCGACTGGTCGATACTATATTCAACTTTTAACTATACGTTATGTGCCCTTCGGTAGCCCAGAAGACGTCAAATCTTTGGGCTAAGCCCATTTAACTTACCCAGCAATTGCCTTACTTTTCAGTCCAAGACAATCTCAATGTCTTAATCTACGTGTAGAAAAACCACACCATTTGTACATAAAAAACACAAGGTACTAGATACAGTCTGCTGTAAAAAGTACAACTGATCACTGACCCACATCAATAAGGTTCTAAAAGATGCGGAATTGGCCCAGGCATCGGCAGCTGTTTAGAAAATTGCAAATTTCCCTGGTTTCCATGGAGTAAGAGCCGTTGCTGGGCACGTGACTATGACATCAATGATCATTCAATTGTCGCTACAGCCAAAAGTATTGGTCGGAGAGCAACGCGGTTTGCACCATTCGATTTCTCGTGACAAAATACGTCGGATTAGCCTCTTACTAGCAGCACTGGAACAGTTTTTCCACTTTTGCATTTTTGCCTGGTCTTTTTGTTAATTGAAATCGGATACACTGTACTATGCACAATCGCGACTGGTCGTTACTATATTCAACTTTTAACTATACGTTATGTGCCCTTCGGTAGCCCAGAAGACGTGAAATCTTTGGGCTAAGCCCATTTAACTCATCCAGCAATTGTCTTACTTTTAAGTCCAAGACAATCTCAATGTCTTTATCTACGTGTAGAAAAACCACACCATTCGTACATAAAAAACACAATGTACTAGATACAGTCTGCTGTAAAAAGTACAACTGATCACTGACGCACATCAATAAGGTTCTAAAAGATGCGGAAATGGCCCAGGCATCGGCAGCTGTTTAAAAAATTGCAAATTTCCCTGGTTTCCATGGAGTAAGAGCCGTTGCTGGGCACGTGACTATGACATCAATGATCATTCAATTGTCGCTACAGCCAAAAGTATTGGTCGGAGAGCAACGCGGTTTGCACCATTCGATTTCTCGTCACAAAATACGTCGGATTAGCCTCTTACCAGCAGCACTGGAACAGTTTTTCCACTTTTGCATTTTTGCCTGGTCTTTTTGTTAATTGAAATCGGATACACTGTACTATGCACAATCGCGACTGGTCGTTACTATATTCAACTTTTAACTATACGTTATGTGCCCTTCGGTAGCCCAGAAGACGTCAAATCTTTGGGCTAAGCCCATTTAACTCATCCAGCAATTGTCTTACTTTTAAGTCCAAGACAATGTCAATGTCTTTATCTACGTGTAGAAAAACCACACCATTCGTACATAAAAAACACAATGTACTAGATACAGTCTGCTGTAAAAAGTACAACTGATCACTGAACCACATGTATAAGGTTCTAATAGATGCGGAATTGGGCCAGGCATCGGCAGCTGTTTAAAAAATTGCAAATTTCCCTGGTTTCCATGGAGTAAGAGCCGTTGCTGGGCACATGACTATGACATCAATGATCATTCAATTGTCGCTACAGCCAAAAGTATTGGTCGGAGAGCAACGCGGTTTGCACCATTCGATTTCTCGTGACAAAATACGTCGGATTAGCCTCTTACCAGCAGCACTGGAACAGTTTTTCACTTTTGCATTTTTGCCTGGTCTTTTTGTTAATTGAAATCGGATACACTGTACTATGCACAATCGCGACTGGTCGTTACTATATTCAACTTTTAACTATACGTTATGTGCCCTTCGGTAGCCCAGAAGACGTCAAATCTTTGGGCTAAGCCAATTTAACTCATCCAGCAATTGTCTTACTTTTAAGTCCAAGACAATCTCAATGTCTTTATCTACGTGTAGAAAAACCACACCATTCGTACATAAAAAACACAATGTACTAGATACAGTCTGCTGTAAAAAGTACAACTGTTCACTGACGCACATCAATAAGGTTCTAAAAGATGCGGAAATGGCCCAGGCATCGGCAGCTGTTTAAAAAATTGCAAATTTCCCTGGTTTCCATGGAGTAAGAGCCGTTGCTGGGCACGTGACTATGACATCAATGATCATTCAATTGTCGCTACAGCCAAAAGTATTGGTCGGAGAGCAACGCGGTTTGCACCATTCGATTTCTCGTCACAAAATACGTCGGATTAGCCTCTTACCAGCAGCACTGGAACAGTTTTTCCACTTTTGCATTTTTGCCTGTTCTTTTTGTTAATTGAAATCGAATACACGGTACTATGCACAATCGCGACTGGTGGATACTATATTCAACTTTTAACTATACGTTATGTGCCCTTCGGTAGCCCAGAAGACGTCAAATCTTTGGGCTAAGCCCATTTAACTTACCCAGCAATTGTCTTACTTTTCAGTCCAAGACAATCTCAATGTCTTAATCTACGTGTAGAAAAACCACACCATTTGTACATAAAAAACACAAGGTACTAGATACAGTCTGCTGTAAAAAGTACAACTGATCACTGACCCACATCAATAAGGTTCTAAAAGATGCGGAATTGGCCCAGGCATCGGCAGCTGTTTAGAAAATTGCAAATTTCCCTGGTTTCCATGGAGTAAGAGCCGTTGCTGGGCACGTGACTATGACATCAATGATCATTCAATTGTCGCTACAGCCAAAAGTATTGGTCGGAGAGCAACGCGGTTTGCACCATTCGATTTCTCGTGACAAAATACGTCGGATTAGCCTCTTACTAGCAGCACTGGAACAGTTTTTCCACTTTTGCATTTTTGCCTGGTCTTTTTGTTAATTGAAATCGGATACACTGTACTATGCACAATCGCGACTGGTCGTTACTATATTCAACTTTTAACTATACGTTATGTGCCCTTCGGTAGCCCAGAAGACGTCAAATCTTTGGGCTAAGCCCATTTAACTCATCCAGCAATTGTCTTACTTTTAAGTCCAAGACAATCTCAATGTCTTTATCTACGTGTAGAAAAACCACACCATTCGTACATAAAAAACACAATGTACTAGATACAGTCTGCTGTAAAAAGTACAACTGATCACTGACGCACATCAATAAGGTTCTAAAAGATGCGGAAATGGCCCAGGCATCGGCAGCTGTTTAAAAAATTGCAAATTTCCCTGGTTTCCATGGAGTAAGAGCCGTTGCTGGGCACGTGACTATGACATCAATGATCATTCAATTGTCGCTACAGCCAAAAGTATTGGTCGGAGAGCAACGCGGTTTGCACCATTCGATTTCTCGTCACAAAATACGTCGGATTAGCCTCTTACCAGCAGCACTGGAACAGTTTTTCCACTTTTGCATTTTTGCCTGGTCTTTTTGTTAATTGAAATCGGATACACTGTACTATGCACAATCGCGACTGGTCGTTACTATATTCAACTTTTAACTATACGTTATGTGCCCTTCGGTAGCCCACAAGACGTCAAATCTTTGGGCTAAGCCCAGTTAACTCATCCAGCAATTGTCTTACTTTTAAGTCCAAGACAATCTCAATGTCTTTATCTACGTGTAGAAAAACCACAACATTCGTACATAAAAAACACAATGTACTAGATACAGTCTGCTGTAAAAAGTACAACTGTTCACTGACGCACATCAATAAGGTTCTAAAAGATGCGGAAATGGCCCAGGCATCGGCAGCTGTTTAAAAAATTGCAAATTTCCCTGGTTTCCATGGAGTAAGAGCCGTTGCTGGGCACGTGACTATGACATCAATGATCATTCAATTGTCGCTACAGCCAAAAGTATTGGTCGGAGAGCAACGCGGTTTGCACCATTCGATTTCTCGTCACAAAATACGTCGGATTAGCCTCTTACCAGCAGCACTGGAACAGTTTTTCCACTTTTGCATTTTTGCCTGTTCTTTTTGTTAATTGAAATCGAATACACGGTACTATGCACAATCGCGACTGGTCGATACTATATTCAACTTTTAACTATACGTTATGTGCCCTTCGGTAGCCCAGAAGACGTCAAATCTTTGGGCTAAGCCCATTTAACTTACCCAGCAATTGTCTTACTTTTCAGTCCAAGACAATCTCAATGTCTTAATCTACGTGTAGAAAAACCACACCATTTGTACATAAAAAACACAAGGTACTAGATACAGTCTGCTGTAAAAAGTACAACTGATCACTGACCCACATCAATAAGGTTCTAAAAGATGCGGAATTGGCCCAGGCATCGGCAGCTGTTTAGAAAATTGCAAATTTCCCTGGTTTCCATGGAGTAAGAGCCGTTGCTGGGCACGTGACTATGACATCAATGATCATTCAATTGTCGCTACAGCCAAAAGTATTGGTCGGAGAGCAACGCGGTTTGCACCATTCGATTTCTCGTGACAAAATACGTCGGATTAGCCTCTTACTAGCAGCACTGGAACAGTTTTTCCACTTTTGCATTTTTGCCTGGTCTTTTTGTTAATTGAAATCGGATACACTGTACTATGCACAATCGCGACTGGTCGTTACTATATTCAACTTTTAACTATACGTTATGTGCCCTTCGGTAGCCCAGAAGACGTCAAATCTTTGGGCTAAGCCCATTTAACTCATCCAGCAATTGTCTTACTTTTAAGTCCAAGACAATCTCAATGTCTTTATCTACGTGTAGAAAAACCACACCATTCGTACATAAAAAACACAATGTACTAGATACAGTCTGCTGTAAAAAGTACAACTGATCACTGACGCACATCAATAAGGTTCTAAAAGATGCGGAAATGGCCCAGGCATCGGCAGCTGTTTAAAAAATTGCAAATTTCCCTGGTTTCCATGGAGTAAGAGCCGTTGCTGGGCACGTGACTATGACATCAATGATCATTCAATTGTCGCTACAGCCAAAAGTATTGGTCGGAGAGCAACGCGGTTTGCACCATTCGATTTCTCGTCACAAAATACGTCGGATTAGCCTCTTACCAGCAGCACTGGAACAGTTTTTCCACTTTTGCATTTTTGCCTGGTCTTTTTGTTAATTGAAATCGGATACACTGTACTATGCACAATCGCGACTGGTCGTTACTATATTCAACTTTTAACTATACGTTATGTGCCCTTCGGTAGCCCACAAGACGTCAAATCTTTGGGCTAAGCCCAGTTAACTCATCCAGCAATTGTCTTACTTTTAAGTCCAAGACAATCTCAATGTCTTTATCTACGTGTAGAAAAACCACAACATTCGTACATAAAAAACACAAGGTACTAGATACAGTCTGCTGTAAAAAGTACAACTGATCACTGACGCACATCAATAAGGTTCTAAAAGATGCGGAAATGGCCCAGGCATCGGCAGCTGTTTAAAAAATTGCAAATTTCCCTGGTTTCCATGGAGTAAGAGCCGTTGCTGGGCACGTGACTATGACATCAATGATCATTCAATTGTCGCTACAGCCAAAAGTATTGGTCGGAGAGCAACGCGGTTTTGCACCATTCGATTTTCTCGTCACAAAATACGTCGGATTAGCCTCTTACCAGCAGCACTGGAACAGTTTTTCCACTTTTGCATTTTTGCCTGGTCTTTTTGTTAATTTGAAATCGGATACAATCTACCTATGTACAATCGCGACTGGTCATTACTATATTCAACTTTTAACTATACGTTATGTGCCCTTTGGAAGCCCACAAGACGTCAAATCTTTGGGCTAAGCCCATTTAACTCATCCAGCAATTGTCTTACTTTAAGTCCAAGACAATTTCAATGTCTTTATCTACGTGTAGAAAAACCACACCATTCGTACATAAAAACACAATGTACTAGATACAGTCTGCTGTAAAAAGTACAACTGATCACTGAACCACATCTATAAGGTTCTAATAGATGCGGAATTGGGCCAAGCATCGGCAGCTGTTTAAAAAAATTGCAAATTTCCCTGGTTTCCATGGAGTAAGAGCCGTTTGGTGGGCAGCGTGGACTATGACATCAATGATTATTCAATTGTCGCTACAGCCAAAAGTATTGGTCGGAGAGCAACGCGGTTTGCACCATTCGATTTCTCGTGACAAAATACGTCGGATTAGCCTCTTACCAGCAGCACTGGAACAGTTTTTCCACTTTTGCATTTTTGTTTGGTCTTTTTGTTAATTGAAATCGGATATAAACTGTACTATGCACAATCGCGCTTGGTCGTTACTATATTCAACTTTTAACTATACGTTATGTGCCCTTCGGTAGCCCAGAAGACGTCAAATCTTTGGGCTAAGCCCATTTAACTCATCCAGCAATTGTCTTACTTTTAAGTCCAAGACAATGTCAATGTCTTTATCTACGTGTAGAAAAACCACACCATTCGTACATAAAAAACACAATGTACTAGATACAGTCTGCTGTAAAAAGTACAACTGATCACTGACGCACATCAATAAGGTTCTAAAAGATGCGGAAATGGCCCAGGCATCGGCAGCTGTTTAAAAATTGCAAATTTCCCTGGTTTTCCATGGAGTAAGAGCCGTTGCTGGGCACGTGACTATGACATCAATGATCATTCAATGTCGCTACAGCCAAAAGTATTGGTCGGAGAGCAACGCGGTTTGCACCATTCGATTTCTCGTGACAAAATACGTCGGATTAGCCTCTTACCAGCAGCACTGGAACAGTTTTTCCACTTTTGCATTTTTGCCTGGTCTTTTTGTTAATTTGAAATCGGATACAATCTACTATGTACAATCGCGACTGGTCATTACTGTATTCAACTTTTGACTGTAAGTTATGTGCCCTTCTGTAGCCCAGAAGACGTCAAATCTTTGGGCTAAGCCCATTTACTCATCCAGCAATTGTCTTACTTCTAAGTCCAAGACAATCTCAATGTCTTTATCTACGTGTAGAAAAACCACACCATTCGTACATAAAAAACACAATGTACTAGATACAGTCTGCTGTAAAAAGTACAACTGATCACTGACGCACATCAATAAGGTTCTAAAAGATGCGGAAATGGCCCAGGCATCGGCAGCTGTTTAAAAATTGCAAATTTCCCTGGTTCCATGGAGTAAGAGCCGTTGGTGGGCACGTGACTATGACATCAATGATCATTCAATTGTCGCTACAGCCAAAAGTATTGGTCGGAGAGCAACGCGGTTTGCACCATTCGATTTCTCGTCACAAAATACGTCGGATTAGCCTCTTACCAGCAGCACTGGAACAGTTTTTCCACTTTTGCATTTTTGCCTGGTCTTTTTGTTAATTGAAATCGGATACACTGTACTATGCACAATCGCGACTGGTCGTTACTATATTCAACTTTTAAACTATACGTTATGTGCCCTTCGGTAGCCCACAAGACGTCAAATCTTTGGGCTAAGCCCAGTTTAACTCATCCAGCAATTGTCTTACTTTTAAGTCCAAGACAATCTCAATGTCCTTTATCTACGTGTAGAAAAACCACAACATTCGTACATAAAAAAACACAATGTACTAGATACAGTCTGCTGTAAAAAGTACAACTGATCACTGACGCACATCAATAAGGTTCTAAAAGATGCGGAAATGGCCCAGGCATCGGCAGCTGTTAAAAAATTGCAAATTTCCCTGGTTTCCATGGAGTAAGAGCCGTTGCTGGGCACGTGACTATGACATCAATGATCATTCAATTGTCGCTACAGCCAAAAGTATTGGTCGGAGAGCAACGCGGTTTGCACCATTCGATTTCTCGTGACAAAATACGTCGGATTAGCCTCTTACCAGCAGCACTGGAACAGTTTTTCCACTTTTGCATTTTTGCCTGGTCTTTTTGTTAATTTGAAATCGGATACAATCTACTATGTACAATCGCGACTGGTCATTACTATATTCAACTTTTTAACTATACGTTATGTGCCCTTTGGAAGCCCACAAGACGTCAAATCTTTGGGCTAAG